>NC_079190.1:106337920-106639522 GCF_029499605.1 Hyla sarda | reverse complement strand
TTCTGGCACAATGCGGCAGAATCTGGCGCACAACCCGGCAAAACATGTCGGGTTTGCAATAGTAAATGAGGGCCTTTATTTATTTATTTATTTTTTTGCAGTTATAGCCCCCATAGGGGACTATAACATTGCACACACTGATTTCTTACACTGATCACTGCCATGCAACAGCATGGCATTTATCAGTATTATCGCCGCTCGACTGCTCCTGCCTGAATCTCAGGCACGGAGCAGTCATTCGGCGATCAGACGGCGAGGAGCCAGGTAGGGATCCTCCTCGTGTCCTGCAAGCTGTTCATGATGACGCGATTTCACTACGGTGGTCCCGAACAGCACCACTGAGCTAACTGGCAATGTTTACTTTCGTTTAACCCCTTAAGGACTCAGGACGTTTGAGTACGTCCTGTCAAATCCCGGCCCCCCGCCGCTAGCCGGAGGGGAGCCGATGCCCGATGCCTGCTGAAATCGTTGCAATTTCCTCACAAATAAAAAAAAACGCCGGGCGCAGGAAATTTTCAAACCAAAAAAACAAGTAGAAAAAAACAAAAAAAACTTAGCCTTAGGGTTAATGCCGGACACCAGCCCGATCAGAGATTTCCGGCATTAGATGTGGTTCCTGGTTGCTTATAGCAACCAAGACCCACTGGGTATAAACCGCGCACTCCTGCTGCGCACGCGTCATACATCGGGAGCCACAGATGGACGTTAATGAACGTCCATTTGTGGCAAGAGGTTAAGAACATAGCCAATTTTATTTTTGCATTTTTTTTTTTCCTCCTTGCCCATATGAGGGCTTTTTTTTTGCGCTAGGAGTTCTTTGTATTGACATCACTTATTTTACCATAAGATGTATGGTGTAACCAAAAATATTTTTGTGGCGAAAATATAACAGAAAAAACGCAATTTTGCACATTTTGGAAGTTTGTTTTCACGCTGTACACTTTACAGTAAATATTACATGTTTTCTTTATTCTGTGGGTCAATACGATTAAAATGATACCCATGACCACACACACACACACGCACACACACACTTTTCTATTATTGTACCGCTTTAAAAAAAAAATAAAAATAAAAAAAATAAAGGGTTGTGTTAATCCCTCATCTTGACCACCTATATATTATCATATTTTGATAGTTCGGACATTTACATATGCGGTGATGCCAAATTTTTTATTAAAGCTTTATGGGATAAAAATGGGAAAAAAGGGTCCATTTAAATTTTTATTGGGTGAGGGGCCGCCATGTTGAATGATATGATCCCTGCAACACTTACTTGTATAGGAGTATGAAGGGCAGCCATCACCACAATTTGTCCCACTTGTAGCTCTAAAAAAAGAAAAAAAAATATATATATAATTCTATAAAACTTTAATTGGACCCTCTTATCTACACCTGATTTTCTGTGACAGATTAAAATTCTCCTCATCAATGCAATTTTGGGTGGTCCTCCCAAATAGGTTTCATTGTATTGTAATGCAAACACATTCACACCACTGACCACTTATACTGACCTGGTTGAAGATTGCTCATACACAGTTTCATGTGAGCTGTAAGGTTGATAGTTTCCAAATTCATTTAAAACAAAAGGAGTACAAGTTGAAGAATCTTCTGTTATAGAAAAAATAAAATGTAACTTTATTAAGTGATGTTATTTCAGGATGGAGCTGTGCCTATCTAGAGTCATGGAACATGCATACCTTCTTCCCAGTTTTCATCACATGGAGGGCCCTGCCAGCTAGATAACTGCTCATGTTTTTGCATTACTGCATCATCTACCAATAAAATGCAAGTACATAGTGTTAAAATGTGTGCAGAACTAAATAAGAAGCACAAACACCAATCAACCCCCTCCCCCCCCCCCCCCCCCATCCCTTTATCCTAGACTGAGGAGCTACCGATAATTTACAGGAATAAGTAACTGGCATAACTGGGGGTGTGAATCATGGTTTGTCTTCCATAATGACTGCACTGTTTTGTAGCTTAAATCCCCCCCCCCCCCCCCCAAACTGGTGCCAGAAAGTTAAACAGATTTGTAAATTACTTCTATTAAAATTTTTTTAATCCTTCCCATAATTATCATCTGCTGAATACTACAGAGGAAATTATTTTCTTTTTGGAACAGTGCTCTCTGCTGACATCTCTGTCCATTTTAAGAACTGTCCAGAGTAGGAGAAAATGCCCATAGCAAATAAGTTTCCCACCAGAGCACCCCTTTAAGCTCGCATTTTTCTTTGCTCTAGTGCGCATTAAAAGGGTACTCTGCCCCTAGACATCTTATCCCCTATCTAAAGTAAAAGTGTTAAGATGTCTGATCGGGGGGGGGGGGGGGGGGGGGTTGACGGCCATCATGCCCCATCCCATAGACTTGCATTGAGGGGGCGAGGCGTGATGTCACACGGGGGCGGAGTTGTGACGTCACGAACTTCCGTTCCCGTGGTCGGGACCCAGACCCTCCAGCGCTTCCTGAGCAGAAACAGATGGGTGCCGCATGCTATATTGCAGGGGTCCCCAGTGGTGGGATAAGGTAAGATGTCTAGGGGTGGGGTACCCCTTTAAGAAATTTTGATTGGAAAATCTGCTGCATGAAGCCTCACATGCAGGTGAATGGGTTTTACATAAACCCATTCACACTGCAGAATTTTCTGGTCGGAATTCCAGATCCAAAAATTCCCCCAGAACAATTGAACCTGCTCTGTAGAATGGCAAGGCCTGTGTGGTCCTAGCGCTGGCAGATTCAGCGGGCTGTGCTCTGAAGCTCCAGGTGGAAGTTTTCTGTCCGGTGCTTCTCAAGTGTGAGCATGGCCTTAACCCATTAGTTTTAGGGCCATACCATCACATATGAAGTCTCAGCAAAAAGCATTACAACAGATTTACCACACAAAGCCTCAGGCTCCACATGTATCCCAGTGGGACACTACAAAAGTAACTTACTATCCAGCGAATGTCTCATGAGAGCAGGCACTAGACAACAGTGAAACTCCTTGTCTGGCTAGTAGCTAGTATTATCCTGATGAAAATGACAAGATCCATTTTGTTCAGGACTTCTGTATTTCACCCACTAAAAGAAGGATGAAGACAATCTATTTAGAATTACATTATATAAGAATTTACCTGGGAGTGGCTCCAGAGGACATTTACTCTCACAGCTTTGCATGTGTAAGTCAAGCTCCTTCTTTGGCACTCTATGACGAGCATTAAAAGGACAAGTGGCCAGCACCTTTGCTACATCTTTATTATTCTGTGAAGAGTAAAAGGATGAGGAGAACCTTCTTTATAGTAATCAAATACAGTTATTGATCCAATAATGACTACAATATATCAAGGCTGAAAAGAAAATTAAGTAAACTTTTAAATAACCCACCTGTACAAGCCTAAAACCACAACTGGAAAACCTGTAGTAATGCGCTATAAAACCATGTTAGGTTATTGACTGTAAAGCATACATTTTTTTTTTTTATCATACACTAGGATTAGAAAGTGCTGGGGAGAGATGCTGGCCAACCAAAGCCATGAACACCAATATGCTACCAGAAGATTCAGGAATTGTTATCTCTTGCCTTGTCTGCATACAGATATCAGTCACTTGGTATCTGCATTGTCCCATGATGAGCCAGGGAGGACAGAAACACTCCGAGACAATTTACTCCCAACAGGCACTTTTTACCCAGCATGGTATTTAGGATCTGGATACATTCATTAGCTCCATGTATAATGCTGCATCATCTGATCCTGTTTTTTGTTTGTTTGTTTCATTTGAGCAGTTACTTATCCCCTATCCTGTGGGATAAGTTAAGTTTTGCTGGATTTATCCTTAAGTAAATAAAAAAAAAAAAAGCAAACTACAGGGGAGTCCCTGGTCCTTGCTGCACCATATCATTGTGTGGGATGTATACCACTCAACCCTTTACCTACAATCCCCCTTTCATAAAGTTGTGCAGTGGTAAGGAAGAAAAAAAAACCTTTTCAAAGGGCGCTGCTGTTGTCCTGGTGAGATGAAGATGAAAAGTCTGAGGCTGAAGTATTTTGCAAGATATAGCTTCTTTATTGGTGTAGAATCATAGCAAGCAGGGATACAGGCTAGATAACGCGTTAATAAGCTAGATAAGCTAGAAAATACTTCTGCCTCAGACTTTTCATCTTCATCTCACCAGGACAACAGCAGCGCCCTTTGAAAAGGTTTTTTTTTTCTTCCTTACCACTGCATATCTATCCAGGACTGGCTAGTCCTGTCCTGTACCCTGGGCTTAGCAGCTGCATCCGGTGGACTATCATCCATACCACTAACCCCATTGTGGGTCTACATGCGAGTTTTTTGCTCGCTCAAGGTGAGCATCCATTATCTACTCTTCGACTAACCCCTCCCACCTGTCATCAACGGTATCACACTAGGCGCCTTCCCGTCGGTCTTTCCTTTTGCTCTTTTCAGATTTTGTCTTTCATAAAGTTAGACACTTACCTCTCTGCATTTTACAAGATGGTATGGAAACCTACTTGGGCGAATCATGTGGTTCTTATCATATGGGCACTGGAGAAGACCTTCTGAATCCATGATATCTAAAGAGTATAGCGTACAAAGATGTTTAAAGAAAACATTTAATGCATGCCAAGATCCTAACGGGATATGAATGTCACTGAATGGCATCAGTCACTGGCCTCCAAATATATTATGTTTAGAGGGTTACTCCGGCGCTAAGACACATCTTATCCCCTATCCAAAGGATAGGGGATAAGATGCCTGATCGCGGGGGTCCCGCCGCTGGGGACCCCCGTTATCTTGCACGCTGCACCCAGTTATAAATCAGACCCTGGAGCGTGTTCACTCCGGGTCTGATTACTGTCGATCACGGGGGACGGAGCATTGTGACATCACGGCTCCGCCCCCCTGTGATGTCACGATCCGCTCCCTCAATGAAAGCCTATGGGAGGGGGCGTGACAGCTGCCACACACCCTCCCATAGGTAAACATTGAGGGGCGGAGCCATTACATCACACAGGGGTGGAGCCGTGATGTCACAATGCTCAGTCCCCGTGATCGACAGTAATCAGACCCAGAACGAACACGCTTCAGAGTCTGATTATAACGGGGTGTGGCATGCAAGATCACTGGGTCCCCAGCGGCAGGACCCCCACAATCAGGCATCTTATCCCCTATCCTTTGGATAGGGGATAAGATGTCTAAGCGCTTGAGTAACCCTTTAAGATTATATATACTTAAAGAGGAAATCCGGTACTTAACTACTTATCCCCCATCCACAGGATAGGGGATATGGGTCTGATTGCTGGGGTCTGACCTCTAGGACCCCCATCCCCCCAGCGGTGGTCACCACACCCCCCTCCATGCATCTCTATGGGAGAGTAGGAGATACAGTGATCCGGCTCTCCCCTAGAGATGCATGGACAGGGCGGGTTGACCACTGCTCCGTTCACGAGTAGGGACGGGATGCCGGACAGAAGAGCTTCGGTGGTCCCAGCAGTCAGACACTTATCTCTGATCCTGTAGATAAGGGATAAGTAGTTAAGTACGGGAGTACCCCTTTAATCTTAATGTACCTTTGTTTTGCCCTTGGTTATGACAGTGTAGCATCCACTAAGAAGAAGGTCTGACATGCTTAGTTCAACTTGTTTGTATGTGAAAAAGTGTGTGATCTGTTGCACTTGGTTACGACAGAGTTACATTGTAGAGAATCAATTAAGACGGTCAGGCAGTTCACTTGAACTGCATATTGCTCATTATTTTCTAATGTAGTGGTCTCCAAACTGTTGACCTCCAGATGTTTCAAAACTACAACTCTTAGCATGCCACTGGCTGTCCAGGCATGTTGGGAGTTGTACTTTTTCAACATCTGGAGGTCACAGTTTGGAGACCACTGCTCGGGAGTGTATGCAAGCAAGGGAGAAGAGCTCTACAGAGATGGAAGTCATTTTCACACTACAGAATTTCCAGTCATAATTCCACTTAGGAATTTCAGTAGGAAATTCTGGTGCAGCAGAATCCCATTGCTGTCAATAGGATTCTGCTACTCATTGCACACTATGAAATTTAAGCAATGGACATTCTGCTGATGAAATTCTGCCAGCAAAAGCCATGAACTTGTTCAATCATCAGGCAGAATCCACTCCCCAGGAATTGCAGCCTATGGGGAAAGCAGTGTCTGTATGGTCTAAGCTCCAACTGATTCAGTCAGCACTGGCCGCATTCAGAGCTTCCTAAGTGTGAATCTAGCCTAATAGTTCAACTATTCACAAATCTAGCAACAGAATACTATGTATGTTTTGGGGGTTTTATGCTTCTCTATTACAACCAAGTATCCTGGCCCAACTGCATATGCAATAAGAACATAAAATTGAGAATCTGATACACATGTGAAACTGGGTAAAGAGGGTACAAGATAAGAGAATGTGAAGCCTAAACAGCGGGGGCAGGGAAAGAGAACTACTAGGAGAAACTTTACAAAAACCATACTATTTATGAAACTAGAAACAAGGATACTTCTTAAAACCACACAAAGTAGCAAAACAGAAAGTTTCACTCCATGCAAAGTACAAACATTCCTTTTTCCCACAACTACACACTTACCTAAACAACAGAGTACACACACAGGATACTACAAAGAAGCAGGGGGACTGGCCTCAGCTATAAATTGCCACATTCCAGCTCATTGGCTCTTGTAAAATTACCGTAGTGTTTAGATTAAAACCCTCCAAGCAGTAGGGCTCATGTGTCTTGCACCGTATTTCTTGTAGTTTTAGGCTAGAGCTAAATGATGATGTGAAGAATGCATCATGACATCGCATCTAATGACAGTCAATGTGGTTGTGTTGCTACATGCGACATGTGACACAACAGGTTGCAAGTCACAAATGACTGCCAGTATTGCCATTAATGAATGTTGCATGCAACTACGACCTGCTTGTGTTTATTTTATTTATTTCTTTTAAATAACCGAATTGCAATTGTAATAAAGTTATGTCACAGAAAATTGCAGGCAAATTGTGCAAATATATTGGTAGTGTTTTACTAAAAGCAGCAAATGATATTGCTACATCAAGTTGATTATTTATTTCCTAGTTTTTAACTTGCACCAACTTATTTCAGACCACTGTCATTACCTGAATCAGTCCCTGTCCCCTATAGGCTCACAATCTATTTCACATGGGACACTTTTGTCTCGATAATTCCATGTAGGCATTTTCTGGTGTTTTGGAAACTTGCCATTGCAATTTTTGTGCCAAAGCCAGAAGTGGATTCAGTAGGAAGAAAAAGTATAAAGCCTTCCATTATATTTCCTATTCCTTTCTAATACACTTCTGGCTTTGGCTCAAGAACTGCAGTGGCAGTTTAAAAAAAAAAAAAAAAAAAAACACCAGAAATGCACATGTGAAAACCTAGTCCTAACCTGACTAGTGGTGTTTTAAGTATAGGTTAACTTAATTAAGTTAACCTGATTTGTGGGAGGAGTCTGGTCTTTATACACCCAACTGATCCACAGAGGTGCTGTTGGCAGTGTGCAAGACCCAGTCACTCTCAGGGTATGCCCTCTTCTTTAAGATGGCCAGGCACACCCCAGGACTATTCATTCACCCAAGTGGTACACTCCACTCATGGTACATGTAACTTGACCACAAATTAATGTTTGTTAGGCTAAGTTCACATCGCCATTGTGCTTTATCCCGTAAGGGCCTGTTCACCTCTTTTTTTGTGTTTAACGGCCCCATAAATGGATTGGAGCACAATGGACTCCACTGGGACACCACCGGGTCCTGATGTATCCCATTGACTTGAATGGAGTCCATTGGGGATCATGTAATTTACCAGAGTTTAGTGTGGGGGGGAATAGTGCTTCCATTTTTTATTTCTCCGCTAAACTTCCACTGTTCCAATGGACTTGCCGACGGAGCTCCATTTAATGGAGACCGATGGCAATGTGAATGAGCCCTTAAACTGTAAGTTGGGCATCACCAGTGAGGTGCCCCCTAGTTGTTGGTGAGGCATAAGCTACGTTTCCACAAAATTATAGTTTCATATTACCTGTTGTCTCCTAGCTAAGATCTGCCCAAAAGAAAGCCATATGTCTAAATTTGGCATTTATGCCAAAAAGGCCAAGAATTAACATAGATTATTTATCATACTCCTTTCCCCGCTTGAAGCATTTTCTGGTGTTGCAACATTATTAAATAATCTTGTACTTATTTTAATTCTATACAAAGTTTAGGAGACAAATAAAAGATTGAGCAATAATTTACAATTTTGCATTGGCCTCCACCCCAGACATCATGTTGGCCTGTTGGGTGAAGCTCCAGTAGAAAAGGTTCTGCCCTAGGTTTTATATCCCCTTAAGGATTCAGCATTTTTCAGTTTTTGCATTTTCGTTTTTTCCTCCTTACGTTTTAAAAATCATAACCCTTTCAATTTTCCACCTAAAAATTCATATGATGGATTATTTTTTGCACCACCAATTCTACTTTGTAATGACATCAGTAATTTTACCTAAAAATCTACAGCAAAAAATAAAAAATAATTGTACGACAAAATTGAAGAAAAAAACTACATGCAGGAAAATTAATACGTTTAAAAATGTCCTCTTCTGACCCCTATAACTTTTTTTTATTTTTCTGCAAACGGGGATATATGATGGCTTATTTTTTTGTGCCGTGATCTGAAGTTTTTATCGGTACCATTTTTATTTTGATAGGACTTTTTGATTGCTTTTTATAAAATGTTGATGGTATAAAAAGTGACCAAAAAAGTGACTTTGTAATTTTTTTTACATGTACGTCATAGACCGTGCGGTTTAATTAATGATATATTTTTATTGTTTAGACATTTATGCACGCGGCGATACCACATATGTTTATTTTTTATTTACTTTTACATTTTTTTTTTTATTAACTTCTGAAGGACTCAGGGCGTACCTGTACGCCCTACGCCCAGTCCCGGTAAATAAAACACGGTCACACCGGGTCGGTCCCAGTGGCTAATGATAGCCAGGACCCTTGGCTAATAGCACCGATCGTTGTGCCGCACGCTATTAACCCTTTAGATGCATCAATCAAAGTTGATTGCTGCGTCTAAAATGAAAGTGAAAGCTTCCCGGAAGCTCAGTCGGGCTGATCGGAACCATCCCGATCAGCTAACACGCGAGTGGAGGTCCCCTTACCTTGCTCCGTCGCATCTGATTGGCGATTGATTGCTCCAAGCCTGAGATGCAGGCTTGAGCATTCGACCGCCTATAACACTGATCAATGCAAAGCTATGGCTTTGCAGTAAACAGTGTAAAAGATCATAAGTGCAGGTAGAGTGTGAACGGCACCAAACAAATAGAAACGAGTCTGAATGATCAAAACTCCAGCGAGGTAACAGACTCAGCTGAGCCAATTAGATAGCAACTGGCCAGGTGGTGGTGCTAGGATAAACAAAAAGGATAGCTAGCAATATCATAAGTAGGGAGAAAATAAAGGTATATCCGCACTCACCACCGGGTGCGGCATCAGACGTTTCTACGTGGAGACACATGGAGTGTAAAAGATCAGTGTGTGCAGTGTTATAGCCCCCTATGGGAGCTATAATATTGCAAAAAAAAAAAAAGGGGAAAAAAAAAAGTTAATAAAAGTCATAATAAATAATAAATAAAAGTTTGAATCACCGCCCTTTTCTCATAAAAAAAAACAGTGTAAATAAAAATAAACATATGTGGTATTGTCGCGTGCTGAAATGTCCAAATTAAAAACATATATAGTTATTTAAACCGCACGATCAATGGCGTATGCGCAAAACATTCCGAAGTCCAAATAGTGTATTTTTGGACACTTTTTATATCATGAAAAAATGACTAAAAAGCGAACAAAAAGTCCAATCAATACAAAAAGTGGACCGATAACGATCAGATTACGGCGCAAAAAAATGAGCCCTCAAACCGGCCCATACGCGGAAAAATAAAAAAGTTATAGGGGTCAGTAGATGAGAATTTTTAATGTATAAATTTTCCTGCATGTAGTTATGATTTTTTTCAGAAGTACGACAAAATCAAACCTATATAAGTAGGGTATCATTTTAACTGTATGGACCTACAGAATAAAGATAAGGTGTCATTTTTATCGAAAAATGCACTGCATAGAAACGGAAGCACCCAAAATTACAAAATGGCATATTTTCTTCAATTTTGTCGCACAATTATTTTTTTTTCTGTTTCGCCAGATTTTTTGGTAAAATGACTAATGTCACTGCAAAGTAGAATTGGTGGTGCAAAAAATAAGCCATCATATGGAATTTTATGTGCAAAATTAAAAGCGTTATGATTTTTAGAAGGTGATGAGGAAAAAATGAAAATGCAAAAACGGAAAAACTGTGCGTCCTTAAGAGGTTAATGGGAAAAGGTGGGGGTGATTCAAACTTTTATTAGGGAAGGGGTTAAATCATATTTATTAACTCTTTTTTTTACACTTTTTTTAACACACCTGATGGACACACCTGATGATCGGACATAAGAGGTCTTGAAAGCTTGCAATCTATATACTCTGTTAGCTAATAAAGCTATCATCGCTACTCCACTGATCTCCAATATATCTTTATACAGTACTGTTATGACTTGGTAGGGACAGTAGAGACTTGACTTGTACTCACAGATTTGATGTGGCTGCAGACTTTTAGGCTTTGGCCTAGATATGCTGGACCCAGGGGCATAGCTAGAAACCCCAGGGCCCTGGTGCGAAAAATTACCTTGGGCCCCCCTACCACCTGACGACCCGCTTCCCAAATCCCGGACGACCCCTTACTCAGGAGAATACACAACTATATAAGTGACTAACAGGCAGGGCCAGACAGACAAAACAGACATTTAAGAATAAGCAGCCCATTGTTCTGGAGGGGGTCCAACTGAATATAATACTGCGGCCTAATGTACCCCCTGAAAATAAAACTGCCACCCACTATACCCCTGAAAATACTTCCACCTATGGCACCCCCTGAATATAATACTGCCTCCTACTGTACCCCCTGAATATAATACTGCCACACACTGTACCCCCTGAATATAATACTGCCACCTAATGTACCACCTGAAAATAATACTGCCACCCACTATACCCCCTGAAAATACTTCCACCTATGGTACCCCCTGAATATAAAACTGCCTCCTACTGTACCCCTTGAATATAATACTGCCTCCTACTGTACCCCCTGAATATAATACTTCCACACACTGTATCCCCTGAATATAAAACTACCATCCACTGTACCCCCCGAATATAATACTGCCACCCACTGTACCCCCTGAATATAATACTGCCACCCACATTACCCCCTGAATATAATACTGCTACCGACTGCACCCCTGAATATAATACTGCCACCCACTGTACCCCCTGAATATAATACTGCCACATACAGTACATACACACCATTCATACATACAGTACATACACACACATCATAGACACGCCACCTCTGCCCCCCCCCACACATGCATAATACATACACACACATCATGCATACACAAATCATGCATACACCCGCCGCCTCCAGATCCCCCCCGCATAATACATCTCAACATATCATACAACTTGTTTACACACATCTATCATTCATACACACACATCATTCATACATACAGTACATACACACACATCATTCATACATACACACACATCATACATACACACACATCATACATACAGTACATACACACACATCATACATACAGTACATACACACACACATCATACATACACATCATACATACACACGCTGCCTCTGGACCCCAAAATCTATGATCACCTCAAGAACAAGCAGATACCATTCTTCAGGGTGGCTGAACATGTGCAGCCTACAAATCACCCCGCCCCACAGATTCAATAAAGCTGTTTTCGCCCCATGTCCTGCTTACAGCAGCAATCTGCCGCTACGAGCCGCTCCACGATGTCTCAGAGTACACACCATGTGCCCATGGTGACTTGCAGGTCCCTGTGTGGCTGCTTGTTAGTGGCAGACTGCTGTTGTGAGCAGCACACGGGGGAAAAACAGCAGGAGGCACTCTATAGAGTCAAGTCATCGGCGGATCCGCAGCGTAAAATACGCTACGGATCTATTACATGTAACCCTACCCTAATGTTAATCTGTACAGGATGATTTATGATAAGAGAGGTTTCCACAATATATATTTTTTTCTCTAACTTTAAGGAGTACTCCAGGATGCAAAAATTGTCATTCAGACTGCCGGCAGAAAAATAATAAATATACATACTTGTTGTCGCTCCCCAAATGCCTCCAGTAACCCTCACTGGCCTCCGCCATGATCCTCTTCCTGATTGCCGGTGGTCGGTGAGTCACATTGCCGGCCAAGGTGGGACTTCGCTGCGGCTGGTGATTGGCTGAGTGCAGTACTCACCGCCCACCAGCAACCAGGAAAAGGATCGCGGCAGAGACCGGTGAGGTTTACTGGAGGCATCTGGGGAGCGACAACAGGTAGGTATATTTATTATTTTACTGCCGGCAGTCTGAATGACAATTTTTGCATCCTGGAGTACTCCTTTAAGACATTTACTGTAAGCCAGTGTTTTCCAACCAGGGCACCTCCAGCTGTTGCAAAACTACAACTCCCAGCATGCCCAGACAGGCTTTGGCTTCTCGGGCATGCTGGGAGTTTTAGTTTTGCAACAGCAGGAGACACAATACTACAAATCCCAGCATGCCCAAACAACCTTTGGCTGTCCAGGCATGCTGAGAGTTGTAGTTTTACAACAGCTGAAGGCGCCATGGTTGGAAAACACTGGCTCCTGACTTCAGAGGATGTCACTATGCGCAACTACTATGAAGTGAGCGCAGGAGTTCCTGCGCTAACTTCATAGCCATGCCATAAATGAATGGCGCTGTGCGCTGCTACCGTACATTTATAATGCTCAGGGTTTACTCATACCAGGCGGGATAGCGGGGTCTGCTAGCTGGGGGGAAGGGAAATGTCTTGCGGGCGGCATGCATAAGGGTCCTGCGGGCGGGCGGCCATGCATAAGGGTCCTGTGGGCGGCCGAGCATATGGATGAGCGGGCAGTCACTGCGGAAGGATAGAGGCAGGGCTTCCTGTTTGCGCCGTACATGCCCTGCCCCTCATCCTCCACTCACTCAATGCGGTGGAAACTCAGGTCCCACCCCAGGTCCTCCTCATGTTGACTCTGCTGCTGCCGGTGTGAGGTGAGCAGACAGACAGGTCTGGTAGCAGCAGCTGTCATACTGATTAATTAACATGATGGCGGTGCCGGTCATCATGTGATTGTGGCCCCTGGCTAAGGGGCCTGGTTGCCATGGCGACCGCTGTGACCTCTATAGCTACGCCACTGGCTGGACTTGACTTGTACAGGACTTGTGCTTGCTTTAAGGTCCAGGTAGTAAGAGCGGGAATCAAGAGAGAGAGAATGTGAAGACTACAGCCCCTTTATATAACAGGGGGCTGGACTAAAGCCCATTGGTAGCTGGTTGCCTGTGGTTACCTGTGCCTCTGGAACTCTGGATATATCATGTGATCACATAGCACATAACCATAGGAAGGTTCTATACAGGGTAAATATCCTAACAACCTTCATATATTACTTACATTCACTGTACAATACATATAATAGATGTACATACTTAATATACAAGACAATACGATATAATGACTTAGGGGGGACCCTGCAGGAGAGCCCTGTGGACCTGAGGGACTCTACCTGAGGGGACTTTAGGACTGTACAGAACCATGTTCTGTACCGGGACACCACAAACCCCTTTACTTAATATATGTCACCCTCAACGTCTGTCCCCTTAGGGCAGTGTTTCTCAATTCCAGTCCTCAGGGCCCCCTAACAGGTCGTGTTTTCAGGATTTCCTAAGTCTTTCACAGGTGACATAATTATGGTCAGTGAATCAGGCATCACCACAATTATATCACCTGTGAAAGACTAAGGAAATCCTGAAAACCTGACCTGTTAGGGGGCCCTGAGGACTGGAATTGAGAAACACTGCCTTAGGGAGAGGAGCGAAATGGCCACTGGGCCGAATGCAGTCCTGTAGCATTTCATACATTGCCCAATTCTAGACTGATGAAACTAATATGAAAACCGATGAACTGGTGATAAAGTGTCCATACATGCTCTGCAAATCTGATGAACATAATAACTCTAGGACTTGCTTGAGATAAGGATTCATTATCTTATAAATATACCTATGACTATAATGACATGACGTATACTTATGACATCATATTTTTTCTTTTTAATAGGTTGAACGATGGACTATGCACAATTAGTGACTATGCAAATAACAGACATAGCTGACTACATTTCTGACTGACTAGGACATTTTATGACATTAGACTACATCTGACATTATATTATGACTATGACATCACATTTTATGAGTACTGCGACATTTGATGATATACCTGACAATGACTGACATTTGACTGACTATTAGACTTGGTATGCATGGTGACGGCAATGCTTATACATACTCTTTGACATTATATCATAAAGTTATTAGACATTATACCACTGTTTATTTTTGCTGTTAGACATAACATTATACCACTATTAATTCTTTCTGTTAGACACTGGTTGTGGATTGGGTTGCCTGAGGCTTTCTGCCCAATGCCTTGGCTACTAGGGTCTATCGGCATTACACACTTACCCCTAGAATACTTTTCTCTAGATAACTGTTACGCCGAGCGCTCCGGGTCCCCGCTCCTCCCCGGAGCGCTCGCTTCACTCCCTCCGCTGCAGCGCTCCGGTCACGTCCTCTGACCCGGGGCGCTGCGATCCTGCTGCCAGCCGGGATGCGATTCGCGATGCGGGTAGCGCCCGCTCGCGATGCGCACCCCGGCTCCCCTACCTGACTCGCTCCCCGTCTGTTCTGTCCCGGCGCGCGCGGCCCCGCTCCCTAGGGCGCGCGCCGGGTCTCTGCGATTTAAAGGGCCACTGCGCCGCTGATTGGCGCAGTGGTTCCAATTAGGGTTTTCACCTGTGCACTTCCCTATATTACCTCACTTCCCTTGCACTCCCTTGCCGGATCTTGTTGCCTTAGTGCCAGTGAAAGCGTTCCTTGTGTGTTCCTTGCCTGTGTTTCCAGACCTTCTGCCGTTGCCCCTGACTACGATCCTTGCTGCCTGCCCCGACCTTCTGCTACGTCCGACCTTGCTTCTGCCTACTCCCTTGTACCGCGCCTATCTTCAGCAGCCAGAGAGGTGAGCCGTTGCTAGTGGATACGACCTGGTCACTACCGCCGCAGCAAGACCATCCCGCTTTGCGGCGGGCTCTGGTGAAAACCAGTAGTGGCTTAGAACCGGTCCACTAGCACGGTCCACGCCAATCCCTCTCTGGCACAGAGGGTCCACTACCTGCCAGCCGGCATCGTGACAGTAGATCCGGCCATGGATCCCGCTGAAGTTCCTCTGCCAGTTGTCGCTGACCTCACCACGGTGGTCGCCCAGCAGTCACAACAGATAGCGCAACAAGGCCAACAGCTGTCTCAACTGACCGTTATGCTACAACAGTTGCTACCACAGCTTCAGCAGTCATCTCCTCCGCCAGCTCCTGCACCTCCTCCGCAGCGAGTGGCCGCTCCTGGGATACGCTTATCCTTGCCGGATAAATTTGATGGGGACTCTAAGTTTTGCCGTGGCTTTCTTTCCCAATGTTCCCTGCATCTGGAGATGATGTCGGACCTGTTTCCCACTGAAAGGTCTAAGGTGGCTTTCGTAGTCAGTCTTCTGTCCGGAAAAGCCCTGTCATGGGCCACACCGCTCTGGGACCGCAATGACCCCGTCACTGCCTCTGTACACTCCTTCTTCTCGGAAATCCGAAGTGTCTTTGAGGAACCTGCCCGAGCCTCTTCTGCTGAGACTGCCCTGTTGAACCTGGTCCAGGGTAATTCTTCCGTTGGCGAGTATGCCGTACAATTCCGTACACTTGCTTCAGAATTGTCCTGGAATAATGAGGCCCTCTGCGCGACCTTCAAAAAAGGCCTATCCAGCAACATTAAAGATGTTCTGGCCGCACGAGAAATTCCTGCTAATCTACATGAACTTATTCACCTAGCCACTCGCATTGACATGCGTTTTTCTGAAAGGCGTCAGGAACTCCGCCAAGATATGGACTCTGTTCGCACGAGGCGTTTCGTCTCCTCGGCTCCTCTCTCCTCTGGTCCCCTGCAATCTGTTCCTGTGCCTCCCGCCGTGGAGGCTATGCAGGTCGACCGGTCTCGCCTGACACCTCAAGAGAGGACACGACGCCGTATGGAGAACCTCTGCCTGTACTGTGCTAGTACCGAACACTTCCTGAGGGATTGTCCTATCCGTCCTCCCCGCCTGGAAAGACGTACGCTGACTCCGCACAAAGGCGAGACAGTCCTTGATGTCTACTGTTACGCCGAGCGCTCCGGGTCCCCGCTCCTCCCCGGAGCGCTCGCTTCACTCCCTCCGCTGCAGCGCTCCGGTCACGTCCTCTGACCCGGGGCGCTGCGATCCTGCTGCCAGCCGGGATGCGATTCGCGATGCGGGTAGCGCCCGCTCGCGATGCGCACCCCGGCTCCCCTACCTGACTCGCTCCCCGTCTGTTCTGTCCCGGCGTGCGCGGCCCCGCTCCCTAGGGCGCGCGCGCGCCGGGTCTCTGCGATTTAAAGGGCCACTGCGCCGCTGATTGGCGCAGTGGTTCCAATTAGGGTTTTCACCTGTGCACTTCCCTATATTACCTCACTTCCCTTGCACTCCCTTGCCGGATCTTGTTGCCTTAGTGCCAGTGAAAGCGTTCCTTGTGTGTTCCTTGCCTGTGTTTCCAGACCTTCTGCCGTTGCCCCTGACTACGATCCTTGCTGCCTGCCCCGACCTTCTGCTACGTCCGACCTTGCTTCTGCCTACTCCCTTGTACCGCGCCTATCTTCAGCAGCCAGAGAGGTGAGCCGTTGCTAGTGGATACGACCTGGTCACTACCGCCGCAGCAAGACCATCCCGCTTTGCGGCGGGCTCTGGTGAAAACCAGTAGTGGCTTAGAACCGGTCCACTAGCACGGTCCACGCCAATCCCTCTCTGGCACAGAGGGTCCACTACCTGCCAGCCGGCATCGTGACAGTAGATCCGGCCATGGATCCCGCTGAAGTTCCTCTGCCAGTTGTCGCTGACCTCACCACGGTGGTCGCCCAGCAGTCACAACAGATAGCGCAACAAGGCCAACAGCTGTCTCAACTGACCGTTATGCTACAACAGTTGCTACCACAGCTTCAGCAGTCATCTCCTCCGCCAGCTCCTGCACCTCCTCCGCAGCGAGTGGCCGCTCCTGGGATACGCTTATCCTTGCCGGATAAATTTGATGGGGACTCTAAGTTTTGCCGTGGCTTTCTTTCCCAATGTTCCCTGCATCTGGAGATGATGTCGGACCTGTTTCCCACTGAAAGGTCTAAGGTGGCTTTCGTAGTCAGTCTTCTGTCCGGAAAAGCCCTGTCATGGGCCACACCGCTCTGGGACCGCAATGACCCCGTCACTGCCTCTGTACACTCCTTCTTCTCGGAAATCCGAAGTGTCTTTGAGGAACCTGCCCGAGCCTCTTCTGCTGAGACTGCCCTGTTGAACCTGGTCCAGGGTAATTCTTCCGTTGGCGAGTATGCCGTACAATTCCGTACACTTGCTTCAGAATTGTCCTGGAATAATGAGGCCCTCTGCGCGACCTTCAAAAAAGGCCTATCCAGCAACATTAAAGATGTTCTGGCCGCACGAGAAATTCCTGCTAATCTACATGAACTTATTCACCTAGCCACTCGCATTGACATGCGTTTTTCTGAAAGGCGTCAGGAACTCCGTCAAGATATGGACTCTGTTCGCACGAGGCGTTTCGTCTCCTCGGCTCCTCTCTCCTCTGGTCCCCTGCAATCTGTTCCTGTGCCTCCCGCCGTGGAGGCTATGCAGGTCGACCGGTCTCGCCTGACACCTCAAGAGAGGACACGACGCCGTATGGAGAACCTCTGCCTGTACTGTGCTAGTACCGAACACTTCCTGAGGGATTGTCCTATCCGTCCTCCCCGCCTGGAAAGACATACGCTGACTCCGCACAAAGGTGAGACAGTCCTTGATGTCTACTCTGCTTCTCCACGTCTTACTGTGCCTGTGCGGATGTCTGCCTCTGCCTTCTCCTTCTCTACAGTGGCCTTCTTGGACTCTGGATCTGCAGGAAATTTTATTTTGGCCTCTCTCGTCAACAGGTTCAACATCCCAGTGACCAGTCTCGCCAGACCCCTCTACATCAATTGTGTAAATAATGAAAGATTGGACTGTACCATACGTTTCCGCACGGAGCCCCTTCTTATGAGCATCGGATCTCATCATGAGAGGATTGAACTTTTGGTCCTCCCCAATTGCACCTCGGAGATTCTCCTTGGACTTCCCTGGCTTCAACTTCATTCCCCAACCCTGGATTGGTCCACTGGGGAGATCAAGAGTTGGGGGTCCTCTTGTTCCAAGAACTGTCTAAAACCGGTTCCCAGTAACCCTTGCCGTAACTCTGTGGTTCCTCCAGTAACCGGTCTCCCTAAGGCCTATATGGACTTCGCGGATGTTTTCTGCAAAAAACAAGCTGAGACTCTACCTCCTCACAGGCCTTATGATTGCCCTATCGACCTCCTCCCGGGTACTACTCCACCCCGGGGCAGAATTTATCCTCTCTCTGCCCCAGAGACTCTTGCCATGTCCGAATACGTCCAGGAGAATCTAAAAAAGGGCTTTATCCGTAAATCCTCCTCTCCTGCCGGAGCCGGATTTTTCTTTGTGTCCAAAAAAGATGGCTCCCTACGTCCTTGCATTGACTACCGCGGTCTTAATAAAATCACGGTTAAGAACCGCTACCCCTTACCCCTCATCTCTGAACTCTTTGATCGCCTCCAAGGTGCCCACATCTTCACTAAATTGGACTTAAGAGGCGCCTATAACCTCATCCGCATCAGAGAGGGGGACGAGTGGAAAACGGCATTTAACACCAGAGATGGACACTTTGAGTATCTGGTCATGCCCTTTGGACTGTGCAATGCCCCTGCCGTCTTCCAAGACTTTGTCAATGAAATTTTTCGTGATCTGTTATACTCCTGTGTTGTGGTATATCTGGACGATATCCTAATTTTTTCTGCCAATCTAGAAGAACACCGCCAGCATGTCCGTATGGTTCTTCAGAGACTTCGTGACAACCAACTCTATGCCAAAATTGAGAAATGTCTGTTTGAATGCCAATCTCTTCCTTTTCTAGGATATTTGGTCTCTGGCCAGGGACTACAGATGGATCCAGACAAACTCTCTGCCGTCTTAAATTGGCCACGCCCCTCCGGACTCCGTGCTATCCAACGCTTTTTGGGGTTCGCCAATTATTACAGGCAATTTATTCCACATTTTTCTACCATTGTGGCTCCTATCGTGGCTTTAACCAAAAAAAATGCTGATCCCAAGTCCTGGCCTCCTCAAGCAGAAGACTCCTTTAAACGACTCAAGTCTGCCTTTTCTTCGGCTCCCGTGCTCTCCAGACCTGACCCTTCCAAACCCTTCCTATTGGAGGTTGATGCCTCCTCAGTAGGAGCTGGAGCTGTTCTTCTACAAAAAAATTCTTCCGGGCATGCTGTCACTTGTGGTTTTTTCTCTAGGACCTTCTCTCCAGCGGAGAGGAACTACTCCATCGGGGATCGAGAGCTTCTAGCCATTAAATTAGCACTTGAGGAATGGAGGCATCTGCTGGAGGGATCAAGATTTCCTGTTATTATCTACACCGACCACAAGAACCTCTCCTACCTCCAGTCGGCCCAACGGCTGAATCCTCGCCAGGCCCGGTGGTCTCTGTTCTTTGCCCGATTTAATTTTGAGATTCACTTTCGTCCTGCCGATAAGAACATTAGGGCCGATGCTCTCTCTCGTTCCTCGGATGCCTCAGAAGTTGATCTCCCTCCGCAACACATCATTCCACCTGACTGCCTGATCTCCACTTCTCCTGCCTCCATCAGGCAGACTCCTCCAGGAAAGACCTTTGTTTCTCCACGCCAACGCCTCGGAATCCTCAAATGGGGTCACTCCTCCCATCTCGCAGGTCATGCGGGCATCAAGAAATCTGTGCAACTCATCTCCCGCTTCTATTGGTGGCCGACTCTGGAGACGGATGTTGGGGACTTTGTGCGAGCCTGCACTATCTGTGCCCGGGATAAGACTCCTCGCCAGAAGCCCGCTGGTTTTCTTCATCCTCTGCCTGTCCCCGAACAGCCTTGGTCTCTGATTGGTATGGATTTTATTACTGATTTACCCCCTTCCCGTGGCAACACCGTTATTTGGGTGGTCGTTGATCGATTCTCCAAAATGGCACATTTCATCCCTCTTCCTGGTCTTCCTTCTGCGCCTCAGTTGGCTAAACAATTTTTTGTACACATTTTTCGTCTTCACGGGTTGCCTACGCAGATTGTCTCGGATAGAGGGGTCCAATTCGTGTCTAAATTCTGGAGAGCTCTCTGTAAACAACTCAAGATTAAATTAAATTTTTCCTCTGCATATCATCCCCAGTCCAATGGACAAGTAGAAAGAATTAACCAGATCCTGGGTGATTATTTGCGACATTTTGTTTCCTCCCGCCAGGATGACTGGGCAGATCTCCTTCCATGGGCCGAATTCTCGTATAACTTCAGGGTCTCTGAATCTTCCTCCAAATCCCCATTTTTCGTGGTGTACGGCCGTCACCCTCTTCCCCCCCTCCCTACCCCCTTGCCCTCTGGTCTGCCCGCTGTGGATGAAATTTCTCGTGACCTTTCCATTATATGGAGAGAGACCCAAAATTCTCTCTTACAGGCTTCTTCACGCATGAAGAGGTTCGCGGATAAGAAAAGAAGAGCTCCCCCCGTTTTTTCCCCTGGAGACAAGGTATGGCTCTCCGCTAAATATGTCCGCTTCCGTGTCCCTAGCTACAAGTTGGGACCACGCTATCTTGGTCCTTTCAAAATTTTGTGTCAAATTAATCCTGTCTCTTATAAACTTCTTCTTCCTCCTTCTCTTCGTATCCCTAATGCCTTTCACGTCTCTCTTCTCAAACCACTCATCCTCAACCGTTTTTCTCCCAAATCTGTTCCTCCCACTCCTGTTTCCGGCTCCTCGGACGTCTTCTCGGTCAAGGAAATTTTGGCTGCCAAAAAGGTCAGAGGGAAAAATTTTTTTTTAGTAGACTGGGAGGGTTGTGGTCCTGAAGAGAGATCCTGGGAACCTGAGGACAACATCCTTGACAAAAGTCTGCTCCTCAGGTTCTCAGGCTCCAAGAAGAGGGGGAGACCCAAGGGGGGGGTACTGTTACGCCGAGCGCTCCGGGTCCCCGCTCCTCCCCGGAGCGCTCGCTTCACTCCCTCCGCTGCAGCGCTCCGGTCACGTCCTCTGACCCGGGGCGCTGCGATCCTGCTGCCAGCCGGGATGCGATTCGCGATGCGGGTAGCGCCCGCTCGCGATGCGCACCCCGGCTCCCCTACCTGACTCGCTCCCCGTCTGTTCTGTCCCGGCGCGCGCGGCCCCGCTCCCTAGGGCGCGCGCGCGCCGGGTCTCTGCGATTTAAAGGGCCACTGCGCCGCTGATTGGCGCAGTGGTTCCAATTAGGGTTTTCACCTGTGCACTTCCCTATATTACCTCACTTCCCTTGCACTCCCTTGCCGGATCTTGTTGCCTTAGTGCCAGTGAAAGCGTTCCTTGTGTGTTCCTTGCCTGTGTTTCCAGACCTTCTGCCGTTGCCCCTGACTACGATCCTTGCTGCCTGCCCCGACCTTCTGCTACGTCCGACCTTGCTTCTGCCTACTCCCTTGTACCGCGCCTATCTTCAGCAGCCAGAGAGGTGAGCCGTTGCTAGTGGATACGACCTGGTCACTACCGCCGCAGCAAGACCATCCCGCTTTGCGGCGGGCTCTGGTGAAAACCAGTAGTGGCTTAGAACCGGTCCACTAGCACGGTCCACGCCAATCCCTCTCTGGCACAGAGGGTCCACTACCTGCCAGCCGGCATCGTGACATCTACTCTGCTTCTCCACGTCTTACTGTGCCTGTGCGGATGTCTGCCTCTGCCTTCTCCTTCTCTACAGTGGCCTTCTTGGACTCTGGATCTGCAGGAAATTTTATTTTGGCCTCTCTCGTCAACAGGTTCAACATCCCAGTGACCAGTCTCGCCAGACCCCTCTACATCAATTGTGTAAATAATGAAAGATTGGACTGTACCATACGTTTCCGCACGGAGCCCCTTCTTATGAGCATCGGATCTCATCATGAGAGGATTGAACTTTTGGTCCTCCCCAATTGCACCTCGGAGATTCTCCTTGGACTTCCCTGGCTTCAACTTCATTCCCCAACCCTGGATTGGTCCACTGGGGAGATCAAGAGTTGGGGGTCCTCTTGTTCCAAGAACTGTCTAAAACCGGTTCCCAGTAACCCTTGCCGTAACTCTGTGGTTCCTCCAGTAACCGGTCTCCCTAAGGCCTATATGGACTTCGCGGATGTTTTCTGCAAAAAACAAGCTGAGACTCTACCTCCTCACAGGCCTTATGATTGCCCTATCGACCTCCTCCCGGGTACTACTCCACCCCGGGGCAGAATTTATCCTCTCTCTGCCCCAGAGACTCTTGCCATGTCCGAATACGTCCAGGAGAATCTAAAAAAGGGCTTTATCCGTAAATCCTCCTCTCCTGCCGGAGCCGGATTTTTCTTTGTGTCCAAAAAAGATGGCTCCCTACGTCCTTGCATTGACTACCGCGGTCTTAATAAAATCACGGTTAAGAACCGCTACCCCTTACCCCTCATCTCTGAACTCTTTGATCGCCTCCAAGGTGCCCACATCTTCACTAAATTGGACTTAAGAGGCGCCTATAACCTCATCCGCATCAGAGAGGGGGACGAGTGGAAAACGGCATTTAACACCAGAGATGGACACTTTGAGTATCTGGTCATGCCCTTTGGACTGTGCAATGCCCCTGCCGTCTTCCAAGACTTTGTCAATGAAATTTTTCGTGATCTGTTATACTCCTGTGTTGTGGTATATCTGGACGATATCCTAATTTTTTCTGCCAATCTAGAAGAACACCGCCAGCATGTCCGTATGGTTCTTCAGAGACTTCGTGACAACCAACTCTATGCCAAAATTGAGAAATGTCTGTTTGAATGCCAATCTCTTCCTTTTCTAGGATATTTGGTCTCTGGCCAGGGACTACAGATGGATCCAGACAAACTCTCTGCCGTCTTAAATTGGCCACGCCCCTCCGGACTCCGTGCTATCCAACGCTTTTTGGGGTTCGCCAATTATTACAGGCAATTTATTCCACATTTTTCTACCATTGTGGCTCCTATCGTGGCTTTAACCAAAAAAAATGCTGATCCCAAGTCCTGGCCTCCTCAAGCAAAGAAAGCAAGAAAAAAAAAAAAAAAAGAAAAAAGACAAAAGACTCCTTTAAACGACTCAAGTCTGCCTTTTCTTCGGCTCCCGTGCTCTCCAGACCTGACCCTTCCAAACCCTTCCTATTGGAGGTTGATGCCTCCTCAGTAGGAGCTGGAGCTGTTCTTCTACAAAAAAATTCTTCCGGGCATGCTGTCACTTGTGGTTTTTTCTCTAGGACCTTCTCTCCAGCGGAGAGGAACTACTCCATCGGGGATCGAGAGCTTCTAGCCATTAAATTAGCACTTGAGGAATGGAGGCATCTGCTGGAGGGATCAAGATTTCCTGTTATTATCTACACCGACCACAAGAACCTCTCCTACCTCCAGTCGGCCCAACGGCTGAATCCTCGCCAGGCCCGGTGGTCTCTGTTCTTTGCCCGATTTAATTTTGAGATTCACTTTCGTCCTGCCGATAAGAACATTAGGGCCGATGCTCTCTCTCGTTCCTCGGATGCCTCAGAAGTTGATCTCCCTCCGCAACACATCATTCCACCTGACTGCCTGATCTCCACTTCTCCTGCCTCCATCAGGCAGACTCCTCCAGGAAAGACCTTTGTTTCTCCACGCCAACGCCTCGGAATCCTCAAATGGGGTCACTCCTCCCATCTCGCAGGTCATGCGGGCATCAAGAAATCTGTGCAACTCATCTCCCGCTTCTATTGGTGGCCGACTCTGGAGACGGATGTTGGGGACTTTGTGCGAGCCTGCACTATCTGTGCCCGGGATAAGACTCCTCGCCAGAAGCCCGCTGGTTTTCTTCATCCTCTGCCTGTCCCCGAACAGCCTTGGTCTCTGATTGGTATGGATTTTATTACTGATTTACCCCCTTCCCGTGGCAACACCGTTATTTGGGTGGTCGTTGATCGATTCTCCAAAATGGCACATTTCATCCCTCTTCCTGGTCTTCCTTCTGCGCCTCAGTTGGCTAAACAATTTTTTGTACACATTTTTCGTCTTCACGGGTTGCCTACGCAGATTGTCTCGGATAGAGGGGTCCAATTCGTGTCTAAATTCTGGAGAGCTCTCTGTACACAACTCAAGATTAAATTAAATTTTTCCTCTGCATATCATCCCCAGTCCAATGGACAAGTAGAAAGAATTAACCAGATCCTGGGTGATTATTTGCGACATTTTGTTTCCTCCCGCCAGGATGACTGGGCAGATCTCCTTCCATGGGCCGAATTCTCGTATAACTTCAGGGTCTCTGAATCTTCCTCCAAATCCCCATTTTTCGTGGTATACGGCCGTCACCCTCTTCCCCCCCTCCCTACCCCCTTGCCCTCTGGTCTGCCCGCTGTGGATGAAATTTCTCGTGACCTTTCCATTATATGGAGAGAGACCCAAAATTCTCTCTTACAGGCTTCTTCACGCATGAAGAGGTTCGCGGATAAGAAAAGAAGAGCTCCCCCCGTTTTTTCCCCTGGAGACAAGGTATGGCTCTCCGCTAAATATGTCCGCTTCCGTGTCCCTAGCTACAAGTTGGGACCACGCTATCTTGGTCCTTTCAAAATTTTGTGTCAAATTAATCCTGTCTCTTATAAACTTCTTCTTCCTCCTTCTCTTCGTATCCCTAATGCCTTTCACGTCTCTCTTCTCAAACCACTCATCCTCAACCGTTTTTCTCCCAAATCTGTTCCTCCCACTCCTGTTTCCGGCTCCTCGGACGTCTTCTCGGTCAAGGAAATTTTGGCTGCCAAAAAGGTCAGAGGGAAAATTTTTTTTTTAGTAGACTGGGAGGGTTGTGGTCCTGAAGAGAGATCCTGGGAACCTGAGGACAACATCCTTGACAAAAGTCTGCTCCTCAGGTTCTCAGGCTCCAAGAAGAGGGGGAGACCCAAGGGGGGGGGTACTGTTACGCCGAGCGCTCCGGGTCCCCGCTCCTCCCCGGAGCGCTCGCTTCACTCCCTCCGCTGCAGCGCTCCGGTCACGTCCTCTGACCCGGGGCGCTGCGATCCTGCTGCCAGCCGGGATGCGATTCGCGATGCGGGTAGCGCCCGCTCGCGATGCGCACCCCGGCTCCCCTACCTGACTCGCTCCCCGTCTGTTCTGTCCCGGCGCGCGCGGCCCCGCTCCCTAGGGCGCGCGCGCGCCGGGTCTCTGCGATTTAAAGGGCCACTGCGCCGCTGATTGGCGCAGTGGTTCCAATTAGGGTTTTCACCTGTGCACTTCCCTATATTACCTCACTTCCCTTGCACTCCCTTGCCGGATCTTGTTGCCTTAGTGCCAGTGAAAGCGTTCCTTGTGTGTTCCTTGCCTGTGTTTCCAGACCTTCTGCCGTTGCCCCTGACTACGATCCTTGCTGCCTGCCCCGACCTTCTGCTACGTCCGACCTTGCTTCTGCCTACTCCCTTGTACCGCGCCTATCTTCAGCAGCCAGAGAGGTGAGCCGTTGCTAGTGGATACGACCTGGTCACTACCGCCGCAGCAAGACCATCCCGCTTTGCGGCGGGCTCTGGTGAAAACCAGTAGTGGCTTAGAACCGGTCCACTAGCACGGTCCACGCCAATCCCTCTCTGGCACAGAGGGTCCACTACCTGCCAGCCGGCATCGTGACAATAACATTTGTAATTCTGTTACCTTAATTTTTGTACGTGCATTTGCTTAGCTACAGGAATACCTTCTGGCCAGTAAAGTACCCTGGACACGCAAAGACAAGAAGAAATGACATAAGTTATATGACATTTTAGTGAGTAACAGTGGTGTGGACTGATTTAAGAATGTTAAAGTCCCTAATGTACATTTTACTGAAGTTTGTGACTGATGTACAGGACTTGTGATTTGGATTTATGTGTACTGAATTTATGTGTGCACACTATTTAAGTCAGTCTAGATATCTGGCTATGTAAGGCGTTAGTGTGAAGGTGGTTTTCTTGTCTCTCCCAGTGGAGCTGGGACAACACCTACGTGGTATCACTAGAACACCTTTATACAACTCTGTACACGTGTACAGTAAACCATTTACATTTTATTACATTTTATTAGACATAACTTTTATTACCTAGAGACACAAGGGCTAAAAACTGCCAACCAGATAACTGATGTGGTGATGTTAGATCCACCTGATATCCTGTAGTGCAAAATGGTGCACAAAATATATTACTTTTACCATATATACATTAAAGCTCATGTATGGCTCAGTAGTCCCAATACATTATGGAGTCTCTGGTTAGAATCACGGCCGTAGCCAGGCACAAGACTTAATGGAATGCCAAATCCCCTAACTCGGTCAAATTTGATAACTGTGGCATGTCGGCGCTTCAGGCGCTAATTTTCGAATGTAGAGGGCCTCTAATCTTTTTGTATCTTGCTGCTGCTCCTGGTACTTTTCATAGGGCAGCTGCTTAGGGCCTTACCTTTCTCTATGTTTTGCCCTCAGTTCCTCTACAATGGCTGCAACTTCGGCCTTTCTGCGGGCCCTTTCGGCCTGAGTTGTAGGGATTTGGGGATGTGGCTTCCCTGGCAGGGGAAGGACGTGCTCCCTCATATATCAGATTAGTGCATACTCATCACCAAACAACCATCTGGGCAGAGGGGGTGACTGCGGGCGTGCAATGGCTTTAGTAGGCTTCTGGGCCTGGGGCTCTCTATCTGGGCTGGAAGTAGAAGAGGGTGTCGAAAATGCAGCCTCAGCCGGAGTACTTACTTCCGACTCCTCTGTTGTGATATATGCCCAAGATCCCCAGGTCCTATGGAGAGGGGACAGCCTCACTGGTGATTCTCCTGAAGACTCCAATGATCCCCCTGGCAGGGTGGCTGGCCATTCATCATCTTTCGGAAGTGGGGGCAGGTTGTAGGCCTCCTTGGTCCCAAGGGACAACCGCTTCAAACGTTCAACCAGATCTTGAAACAGTTGCGCTGTGGCCGCAGCAACTTTCTGCTCCACTAGTGCCATCTTACTGTTCTTTCCATGTGCTCCAGTGGGATCTTTCATGTCTGTACTCCTCTCTGCCATCTTCGGAATTAAGAGCGCTGGCTGCTTGGTCTCTTTTATAAGAGGCTTCTACAAAATGGCAGCCGGCCGGAAGGACGTCATTGGTGCAGTGCTGACTTCTGGTCCCCTGGCAACAACAAGCAAACACAAGCAGTTCCACCTCGGCATGGAGACGACTACATGATGTCCACACGCAGGGGTGGGACGCAGACCAGCACGGGACATTTTTAACCCTCCTTAACCCTTGCAGGTACAATTTGTAATAGAGCTTGTAGCATGGCTTCGACCAGAATGGCAGCAATACAATATTCTTCACCTCCCCCTTACTTTTTTCAGCACCCCAGCAAAGCACAATTTCACAATGTCCCGTACACTTTTGGGCGCAATTTCGGTCACAGTTTGCGACAATTCCAGGCAGTTCTCTAAGCACATCTCTGAATAGGGGAAGGACTAGTGGCATTTGCGGCAATGGTATACACCCGTATCTCGTTGTGGGTGGCCTGGTGGTTAAATAGTTGAAGGCACACACCCGTATCCTGTTCGTGGACGCCAAAATAGCATGTGGTGTGCCACCAGTGTTATGGCGGGACCACGGGGTGTAGCCGTGTAGGTATCGGGGCCAGATGGTATTAACCCCTGGGGCAAGATGTTGTTAACCCTTAGTGCTCGTGACGCCAGGATGTGGTTTTTGATGTAGGGCACCACCGACAACAACCCAAAACGGCATATAGTAAATGAGAGTCCAAAGCCGAGTTTTGACGCAACTGGAACTTTACTGAAGAAGGCAGTATAACAGTCTTTACAAATAGCCAACTTCCACAGATAGGACTGGGACACAGGGAACCTCTCAGGCTTGCTTGGACTTGTAGTTGCAATAATAATGATGCATGCCACTGTACTACTGTTATGACTTTGGTAGGGACAGTAGAGACTTGACTTGTACTCACAGATTTGATGTGGCTGCAGACTTTTAGGCTTTGGCCTAGATATAATGTACAAGTGTGGGAGCTCTACGTAAAATATAAGAGACCTAAACCGAGAAAACTGCGTTGCACATACCCGTGTGCCAAATATATACTGGTTTAAAAAATGGAAAAATAGCAGTCCTACTAGGCTAGGAAGAAGATTTAGAATAAGGCAGAATGAATATAGATAAATAAAAAAGAAAGGAAGTGTCTGATATTAAGACAATAAGCTATAAAATATAATTACATTTATTGAATAATACTGTGAGGTCTGGGGCAGGGCCCTTGCCACAGACATCTCACTAAAATAGAATGGTAAAGGTTATTTATAAACATTGAAAACATGATGTTAAAATAGTATTGCACTTAAACGGTGGGACAATGGTGGGGGTTTATAGTCCAATGTTTGTAATAGGATATGTCCAATAAACAGTTTTTGCAGCGCTGGAAAAAGTAATGTCCGTTTATAGCGTGTGGCAGCGCTGGAGGTCTTTGTTGGGGGATCCCTCTCTACCCTGACGGCACGGGGAGAAGCTGAGAGGGCAGTAAAAGACCAATAGTGGTGGACAAATAATCCAAATAGTCCCGAATTCTTGTGCAAAGGCAGTCTTGGAGCAGACGCCTTTCGAGGAGCAGCGTCCCCTTTTTCAATGGTGGACATTCGCTGCCACACGCTACCTTTTCCAGCGGACTACGCAATAACCATCTGTATCGGACATCTTCACCTTTCCTACACCTTCCCCGTGCTGCTGGGCCTGAGAGGCATCAATCCGGATCACCGTTAAGAGCTGCTATGTGCATATGACTGCTTTTGCCGGAGCTGGTAAGAGGCACTAAGTGCCTGACTTTGATCTATTTTTTCCTCTTGTACTTTGTCCCCGTGCCATCGGTGTATAGAGGATAGATCTTTAGCACTACTGCGCATACAAGTATACTCAGTGGGATCGTAACTGCGAGCCTCCAGCACTGCAAAAACTGTTTATTGGACATATCCTATTACAAACATTGGACTATAAACCCCCACCATTGTCCCACCGTTTAAGTGCAATACTATTTTAACATCATGTTTTAAATGTTTAAAACTAACTTTTACCATTCTATTTTAGTGAGCTGTCTGCGGCAAGGGCCCTGCCCCAGACCTGACAGTATTATTCAATAAATGTAATTATATTTTATATCTTATTATCAGACACTTCCTTTCTTTCTTTTTTATTTATCTCTATTTATTCTGTCTTATTCTAAATTTTCTTCCTAGCCTATTAGGACTGCTATTTTTCCATTTTTGGCCTAGATATGATGGACTTGACTTGTACAAGACTTGTGCTTGCTTTAAGGTCCAGGTAGTAAGAGCAGGAACCTGTAACACTCACTTTTCAGAAGACAAGAACTCCAGTGGATCCGCTGGACTGACTCGGACCTTACCAGGGAGCAGAGTCTAAGGTGCCGCTGGTTTTCATTCAGGTAACTGCCCCTGGCACAGCTCGACCACACAGGTGGCTGAGGAGATGCGAGGCACAGGAGGGATAAGGCAGCTTATAGTCAGGATAGCAGAGGGTCAAGGCAGGCGGCAAAATAGCGTAGTCAGGATGTAGCAGTAGGTCAGTAGGCAGGCAGCAGAGGAGCAAGGTCAAGTCACAGAGCAAAGGATCAGATACATGGTAAGGCAACTCTCAGGAATGCTTTCTCTCAGGCACAAGGCAGCAAAGATCCAGCAGGGAAGTGAGGAGGGTGAATTAATTTTTCAATGAGCCACAAGTGAATTACACTAATGCCCTTTAAATCTTGAAGCTCCGGCACGCGCGGGCCCTAGGGGACGGGGACGCGCACGCCGGAGCAGAGAGGCAGAGGCTGGGGCAGGAGAAGCACCAGGTGAGTGACGGCCTTGGGCTCGCATGCGGGCGCATCCTGTGATGCAAGTCCCAGCCCCGCCGGCGGCAGCAGGTAACGGAACCATGTGTTCACGGCTAGCGTGTGCGACCGGAGCGCATAATGTAACAGTAACCCCCCTTTGGGCTCCCCCTACTTTTAGGAGTCAGAAAACTCCTGAGAAGGTCACGGTCCAGGATATTGTTGTAATATCTGATTGTTTGTTTTTGCATTTTTCCGTTTAGGTGTGTATTCACACACTAGTTTGTTCAGAACAGTTGGCTATTCCACCTGGATAGGGAATAGTTAATGCTCTGAGCGAATAGGAACAAGGGTGTATCTATTTTAAGACAGACTTCTCTGCAGTCTGTGCTGGTTATTTAGTTAAAACCATGTCTGTGTGTGCTATGCATGGCCATGTCTGCTTTAGCGTGCACCTTGTATTTATCCTATATTATCTGAGTTTTAGCCCTGGTTAAATAGTCTTTAGAGATGAGCGAACTTTTAAAAAATTTGATTCGGCCGATTCGCCGAATTTTCCGAAAAAGTTTGTTTCGATCCTAATTTTTTCTCGGCAAATCTATTTTAAAAAAGACTATTTCTAGCCTACATACAGCCTCTATAGGGATATAGAACACTTTGCTGTGTTCTAAAACGCATATGGAGTGTGCTGGGTTAGTGAAATAATACTGTTATTCAGAATAACATGCAGATTACCGGCATCGCTTTTAGAATCACTGCCGCACAGCAGCACAATGACAGAGCCTGGTGGTGGCATCAGTGTCAGGAGACCATACAGTGACTGAATGACAGCGTGGAGGTGTTGGCAGCATGAGGAGACCATTTAGTGGCTGAATGGCACAGCGTGGAGGTGTTGGCAGCATGAGGACACCATATAGTGGCTGAATGACACAGCTTGGATGAGGCTGAAGCATGAGGACACCAGATAGTGGCTGAATGACACAGAATGGAGGTGTTGGCAGCATGAGGACACCATATAGTGGCTGAATGGCACAGTGTGGAGGTGTTGGCAGCATGAGGACACCATATAGTGGCTGAATGACACAGCTTGGATGAAGCTGAAGCATGAGGACACCATATAGTGGCTGAATGATACAGCGTGGAGGTGTTGGCAGCATGAGGAGACCATATAGTGGCTGAATGGCACAGCGTGGAGGTGTTGGCAGCATGAGGAGACCATATAGTGGCTGAATGACACAGCATGGAGGTGTTGGCAGCATGAGGAGACCATATAGTAGATGAATGGCACAGCCCGGAGTTACCAGCAGCATGAGTAGGCACTAGGCTTTCACAATCCCTAAGATTAAAAGATGAATTAAGAAATTTAAACTGAAGATTTTGGATAGAGGGTGCTACCTATGAGAAAATTTGAAATTCTCAGACCCAGGCCCAACAGCGGCATCAGTAACCCAAATATTTGCCTGAATGACACAGCCTGGAGTTGGCTGAGGCACGAATACACACCAGGGCTTCACAATCCCCCCCAAAAAAACACCACAATTTTAGAAATTTTTGAAAAAGATTTTGGATAGCGGGTGCTACCTATGAGAAAATTAGAAATTACCAGACCCAGGCCCCACAGTGGCATCAGTAACCCATATATTGCCTGAATGACACAGCCTGGAGTTGGCTGATGCACGCGTACACACCAGGGCTTCACAATCCCTCCCAAAAAACACCACAATTTTAGACATTTTTGAAAAAGATTTTGGATAGTGGGTGCTACCTATCAGAAAATTTTAAATTACCAGACCCAGGCCCCACAACGGCATCAGTAGCCCATATATTGCCTGAATGACACAGCCTGGAGTTAGCTGATGCACGAGTACACACCAGGGCTTCACAACCCCCCCCCCCCCCCCCCCCCAAAAAAAAAAACACCACAATTTTAGAAATTTTTGAAAAAGATTTTGGATAGAGGGTGCTACCTATGAGAAAATTTGAAATTACCAGGCCCCACAGCGGCATCAATAACCCATATATTGCAAGCCATCAATTCTCTGAAAGGTGCAGAGTCCACCACTTGAAAAGGGAGGGCCTGCAACACCAGCAACTTGGACAGGAGCACATTCAACTTCTGCACTGTTGGATGAGTGGGCGCATACTGTTGTCTCTTGGACATATTGGCGGAATGGCTGACTAAAAGCGGGAGAAGCAGGAGCAACAGAAGGAGGGTTTGACACACAGCTCCCTTCGGCTGAGGTGGTGGAGCCTTGGCTGGATGAAGGAGGGAGCGGATGGCCACTGGGTGATGAAGCAGGCTGGACCACTACATCAGAGCCACGGTTATCCTAGGCCGCTTTATTGTGGCGAAGCATGTGTTGACGCAGTGGTGTGTCGGCCGTGGTGCCGACATTGGGACCCTGGCCACGCTTCACCTTCTGCCGACAGATCTTGCATGTGGCTACGTGAACCTCCTCAGGATGCCTTATGAAAAACTTCCACACCGCCGAGTAGCTGATTTTCCCACCCACAGTCCGCACTAATTGACTGCTACTGGCGCCGTCTCCAGGAACCTCTGTTCCACTACCTCCCGGAAAGGTAGGCTGCCGCGAAGCAGGTGGTCTCCCCCGGGCACCTTTGGCTCCTGAATTTCCACTCCTGCCACCACGCTGACTGCAAACCGCGCTACCGCCTTGCTGCCTCAAGGGCAACCTGCAACTCTCTTCTCCTGATGATGATGAAGCCCCTTCTGCACCCGGCTCCCAATTGCGATCGGCTTCATCATCATCAATAGTTGTGTGCACGTCACTGATGTCCTCCTCAGGTTCCCCAACAGTGTCTGCTTCAGGACCCTGAACACTTGCAACACCGCCTCCCACATCACTCTCCGCATCACTATTTGGCCGCCTAGCAGAGCAAGCGGCGCATGTCTTCTCCCCTTCTTGGCTTTCCAGTAGCTGCTGACTGTCCTCTATTAGATCGTCCTCAGTAAATAGTGGAGCTGAACCCACAGCATAAGATACTTCTTTAGGAGAGGGAGCAGCATAGGACAAAGGCAATGGGAGGACACGGATTGCTCCCGGGCTATGCCAACTGAGGGTTGTGTCTGAGGAACCCACCGACTGTTGACTGGGGGTGTCAGATGTCACTTGTGATGATGTGGATGAGCGTGTTAACCAATCCACGATGGCAGATGGGTTGCTGGTGGAGACACGACCGCTGGCTGATAACGGGAGCTCAGGCCTCTCGCTGCGACTCCTGCTGCCACTCGCCCCAAGTCTGCTGCCAACTCTGCCTGAAGTATTTAGGTCTCTGCCACTCTCTGCCACATCCTGGCACTTCTCTGCCTGACAATACGCTACACTAATCTTTAAACAGTATTTGTCTAGAACAGCAGCAGGTGATTACTTACGGCTGTCCTTTCACAGTATGTAGGCCCTTGACAGATTAACAGGTACTAAATGGTACAATACTTGGATGTACCTATGCGGTATGCACTGATGAGGGCAGTAATATGCCTAACTATTAGCAGAAAAAAATCAGTATTTTTGTAAAACACCAGCCGGGGGATACTATTGTTTGGACTTTGACGGTATGGAGCACCTTGACAGATTAACAGGTACTAAATGGTACAATACTTGGATGTACCTATGTGGTATGCACTGATGAGGGCAGTAATATGCCTAACTATTTGCAGAAAAAAATCTGTATTTTTGTAAAACACCAGCCGGTGGATACTATTGTTTGGACTTTGACGATTTGGAGCACCTTGACAGATTAACAGGTACTGAATGGTACAATACTTGGATGTACCTATGCGGTATGCATTGATAAGGGCAGTAATATGCCTAACTATACGCAGAAAAAAATCAGTATTTTTGTAAAACACCAACCGGTGGATACTATTGTTTGGACTTTGACGATTTGGAGCACCTTGACAGATTAACAGGTACTGAATGGTACAATACTTGGATGTACGTATGCGGTATGCACTGATGAGGGCAGTAATATGCCTAACTATTATCAGAAAAATTCTGTATTTTTGTAAAACACCAGCCGGTGGATACTATTGTTTGGACTTTGACGGTATGGAGCACCTTGACAGCTTAACAGGTACTAAATGCTACAATACTTGGATGTACCTATGCGGTATGCACTGATGAGGGCAGTAATATGCCTAACTATTAGCAGAAAAAAATCTGTATTTTTGAAAAACACCAGCCGGTGGATACTATTGTTTGGACTTTGACAGTATAGAGCAGCTTGACAGCTTAACAGGTACTAAATGGTACAATACTTGGATGTACCTATGCGGTATGCACTGATGAGGGCATTTATATATGCGTAACAATACGCAGGAAAAACTATTTTTTTTTTTAAACTGCCGGTGAATAGTATTGTTTGGACTTGCACAGTATGTAGCCAGCCCCTTTAGAGATTAACAGGTACAAAATGGTACAAATGCACTACAGTCCACTGAACAATCACGTATTTCTGAACAGCAGCAGGACCCAACAGTGCATCACCACAAAAAAAAAAAAAAATCCAGGGATTAAACCCTAAAAATAAACTCAATTGGGCTGAAAAATGAGAAGACAAGATGCTTCAGAAAGTTCAGGCAGCTTGGAGATCTGTATGAGGCAGCTGACAGCTATCTGCCCCTCTCTGCTGCAATGCTCAATAACGTGAATAGGAGGTTTAGCTAGCAATGATCCTTCTCAGTGTTACAACAAAGCACTCTGCACTCCTGTCTTTCCCTAATGCTGATGTTGTCACGATTCGGCTTACAGGTTGTGGATCCACTGTGTCAGCGAGGGATTGGCGTGGACCGTGCAGGTGGACCGGTTCTAAGAGGCTACTGGTGTTCACCAGAGCCCGCCGCAAAGCGAGATGGTCTTGCTGCGGCAGTAGCAACCAGGTCGTATCCACTAGCAACGGCTCAACCTCGCTGACTGCTGAGAAGGCGTGGGACAGAAGGACTAGGCAGAGGCAAGGTCCGACGTAGCAGAAGGTCGGGGCAGGCGGCAAGGTTCGTAGTCAAAATGGATAGCAGGAGATCAGGTAACACAGGCTTGGACAACACTAAACGCTTTCACTGGCACAAGGCAACAAGATCCGGCAAGGGAGTGCAGGGGAAGTGAGTAGATATAGCCAGGGAGCAGGTGGAAGCTAATTAAGCTAATTGGGCCAGGCACCAATCATTGGTGCACTGACCCTTTAAGTCTCAGAGAGCTGGCGCGCGTGCGCGCCCAAGAGAGCGGAGCCGCGCGCGCCAGCACATGACAGCCGGGGACCGGAACGGGTAAGTGACTTGGGATGCGATTCGCGAGCGGGCGCGTCCCGCTATGCGAATCGCATCCCCGCCGGCAATGTCAGTGCAGCGCTCCCGGTCAGCGGGTCTGACCGGGGCGCTGCAGGGAGAGAGACTCCGTGAGCGCTCCGGGGAGGAGCAGGGACCCGGAGCGCTCGGCGTAACAGATGTGTGTAGCAGTTGCAATGTAACGCTGTGGTATGAGCTATTCCCACACACGCAGTCCCGTCCTCTCCATCTGAGTGCATAGATGAAATGAAGAGAGGCAAGATGGCCGCCGATTATATAGGGCCTGTGACATCACAGGGGTCAGTGAACACTGATAGGCTGCATCTCACATGGGCTTTAGGATCAGCCCGCCTACCTTCATTCCCGCCGTTGTTTTCCGCCCTCTTATAAAACCCTGCCCCATGTACTCGCATGTGGATCCGCCATCTTAGGTCTCCAATAGCCTGGAACACTGTAAAATGGAGTTTAATGAAGCGATTCGCGCGATAGAATTGCGGCGATATTCGTATTCGTTGCGAATCGAATTTTTCATGAAATTTGTAACAAATTTGGGTTCTTCAACTTCGATTCGCTCATCTCTAATGGTCTTGTTTATTCTTGATTTTAGTCTGTGTTATATTAGTTGGTTTTAGTATTATGTCTGTTTAACTTTGTCACAGAACCAGGATACCAAGCAGGAATATAAAATACAGAGCACAGGTAACAAGCAAGACTCAGACATAGTCTGTGTCTGAGTCTTGCTTGTTACCTGTGCTCTGTATTTTATATTCCTGCTTGGTATCCTGGTTCTGTGTCCCAGTGTGAACAGTGTCTTATATTTATATCCTGTTTGAATGATCCTATCCTTTGTACTTGTCCCTGCTTGTGATAGTTCTTAGTAACTTACCTGTTGAGTTTGGTGTCTTGGCTCTCAGTTCTTCCACTATCCCCTTCATCTCCTGTATTCTGCTGTATACTCCTATCGACAGGCATTTATCAAGCGATTTAGTTAATTTTTCTTTACTAAAAATGTCGCAAAAATGTCGCACCTGCGACTACGCGATTTTTCGTGCAACATTTTGACTGGAAAGCGAGAAAAGCAAGTTTTCAAAAACTTAACTACGAATTAATAATTTAAAAATGGACTACGGGTAGTCAGGTATTTATTAACTGTGACAGTCGCAACTGCGCAACAGTGTTAAAAATTGACTAAATTGACTTAAAGCTACTACCAAAGTAAAAAAGAAGGAATTGCTTACGTGAAAGAAAATTATCAACAGGCTGAAACCAGTTGATAAATAATTCACACATATGCAAAAAAAAAGTAAAGAAAAAAGTACTAAAAAAGGAATACATAAGCAAACATTGATAAATGTCCCTAATCATGCCTAGTCATGTTCATTTTACCATGTCTGCCGTTTATCTGAAATCTGGTTTAGTGAACTGTTTGTTAATTCACTATATTCTGTTCTGTTTGTGAGTTTATATTCTGCCCTGTTAGTATTTGTATTGTCTAGTAGGTTTCTGTTTCTGGCCTGTGACCGACTATGTTTATTATTTTTAAGCCACTGCACTTTAGCGCAGGAAGGGACAGGCTCCCAGTTGTCGACTCACCGTTTATGGTGAGTGGGCAAGTAGGCAGGGAGAGATGTTTTAGGGTCAGTTTAGGGCTCACTCTCCTTGTCCACCTAGTTGGTCCATGACAATTGTCCTCAGGCTCCCAAGATCTCTCCTCAGGACCGTAACCCTCCCAGTCAACCAAAAAAAATTGTTTACCTCTCACAGTTTTTGTAGCAAGAACCTCTTTAACCTTGAAGATGTCAGAAGAGCCGGAGACAGGTGTGGGGACAAGATTCTTCTGAGAAAACCAGTTTATGACAAGAGGCTTGAGGAGAGAGACATGGAAGGAATTGGGAATACGCAATGTAGCAGGTAGACGGAGTTTGTAGGAGACAGGGTTGATTTTTTGTAGAATCTGGAAGGGCCCAAGTAGGGGGATCTTGAAGCGGATGTACTTGGATGAAAGCCACACCATGTCACCAGGAGAGAAGGACGGAGGAGGTCTTATACTTTTATCCGATTGCGCCTTCATGAATGAAGAAGCCTGAGATAACGACTGTCGGGTCTGTTGCCAGATGGTAGAGAAGTCACGGACCAGCTCATCAACAGCAGGCACACCGGAGTAGACTGGAAGAGGAAGACGGAGATGGAGTCCGTAGACAACAAAATAGGGAGACGACCTTGTGAGAATTCAGCCCAGGGAAGAAGGTCGACCCAATCATCTTGGCAAGCTGAAACAAAATGCTGAAGATAAGTCTCTAGGATTTGATTAACCCTCTTCACTTGACAGTTGGACTGAGGGTGGTAGGCCAAGGAGAAGTCCAGATTTATGTCCAGACGGTTACAAAGGGCTCGCCAGAACTTAGTGACAAACTGCATACCTCGATCCGAAACAATATGCTGAAGAAGACCATGTAAACGAAAGACATGCAACAAGAAGTACTTCGCCGGCTAGAAGGAAGACTTGGTAGAGGAATGAAATGAGCCATCTTGGAAAACCGATCTACAACAACCCAGATGACAGTGTTATTATGATATGGGGGTAAATCAGTGATTAAATCCATGGAGATATGGGACCAGGGAGTCTCTGGAATTGGTAAAGGCTGTAGGAGTCCTGCAGGTCTCTGTCAAGAAGATTTGTCATGGTCACAAGTTTCATAGGAACGAACAAAATCAGAAACATCACGTTCAAGATGGGGCCACCAGTAGTGCCGGTAGATAAGAAGTAGAGTCTTGCGTATTCCAGGATGTCCTGCTATCAAGGAAGAATGACCCCATTTCAGGACCTTGTGTCTCAATCTGGCGGCCACAAAGGATTTTCCGGGAGGAACTTGCTGAATCTCGGCAGGAACTGCAGGAATCAAATGGTCAGGAGAAATAATATGCCTAGGTGTGGAGTCCAAACCAATTACGTCAGAGGACCTGGAGAGAGCATCAGCCCTGATGTTCTTGTCTGCTGAAGTGAATGAAGAAGTTGAACCTGGAAATGAACAGTGACCACCTTCCCTGGCGGGGGTTCAAACACTGAGCAGACTGAAGGTATAGAAGATTCTTATGGTTGGAATAGATGCTGACCGGATGAGAAGAACCTTCCAATAAATGTTGCCATTCCTCCAAAGCTAACTTGGTAGTGAGGTGTTCATGATCTCCAATGGAGTAATTCCTCTCAGCAGGAGAGAAGGTCTTGGAGAAGAACCCACAAGTAGCAGTCTTGCCCTTGGCATTTTTCTGAGTATGAACGGCACCCACTCCATAGATGAGGCATCAACCTCCAAAGCAAAGGGCCTCTCTGGATCAGGTCTTGTAAGCATGGGAGCAGAGGCAAACGCAGACTTTAAATGGAAGAAGGCCTCTTCAGCCTCTTGAGGCCAAGACTTAGAATTAGATGCTTTCTTAGTGAGAGACACAATTGGAGCAACCAAGGATGAAAAATGTGGGAACAATATAATAGTTTGCGAATCCCAGAAAGCGTTGAATAGCACGTAGGCCCGAAGGACGAGGCCAATCCAATACTGCAGACAATTTATCTGGATCCATCTGCAGGCCCTGGTGAGAGACAATGTAGCCATGAAATGGAAGACTAGATTTCTTGAACAGGCATTTCTCCAGTTTGACGTAGAGATGATTCTTCCTTAATCGCTGAAGAACCAGACGAACATGAGTACGATGCTCTTCTAAGTTGGAAGAGAAGATAAGGATGTCATCTAGGTATACGACAACACAGATGTAGAGAAGATCATGGAAGATATCATTTACAAACTCTTGAAAAACGTCTGGAGCATTGCAGAGACCAAATGGCATTACAAGATACTCAAAATGTCCTTCACGAGTATTGAATGCCGTTTTCCATTCATCTCCCTTGCGGATACGAATGAGGTTATACGCTCCACGTAAGTCCAATTTGGAGAAGACCTTGGCACCACGTAGATGGTCAAACATTCTGAGATAAGAGATAGAGGGTAACGGTTCTTGACCGTGATTTTGTTAAGTCCCCTGTAGTCAATGCATGGACGGAGTGAGACATCCTTCTTTCCAACAAAGAAGAGGACTAATGGATAAATCCCTTTTTGAGATTCTCCATGGCTTTGGTCTCAGGAACCGACAGAGGGTATATCCTTCGATGAGGAGGAGTGGTACCGGGCAGAAGATCAATAGGGCAATCGTAAGGACAATGTGAAGGCAGAGACTAAGCCTGTTTCTTGCAAAAAACATCATAGAAATCTTGGTAAGGTGGTGGCAGACCAGGTAAAGGAGGAGGACGAAAAACAATTTTAGACTGAACTGATTGGAGGCAAAGATTTTGACAGGATTGTCCCGAGCAAAAAATTTCTCCAGTTCTCCAATCCAGGTGCGGAGAATGGCATTGCAGCCAAAGAAGGCAAAGAAGAATCTCTGAAGTACAGTGTGGCAGTACATAGAATTCAATATTTTCTTTATGCAATACACCCACTTGCATGACAAGAGATTCAGTACGGAAGTGAATCATACAGTCCATATTTTATCCATTAACAAAGGAGATGAACAAGGGCTTGGTAAGCCGGGTGACAGGAAGATGATACTTGTGGACCAAAGAAGCATCAATAAAGTCACCTGCTGATCCAGAATCCAAAAATGCTGTAGCACTGGTAGAAGCGAAGACTTGTTCAGAAATAGTTAAGCGAGGAGAGGTGGTATTCACATTTAGGGACACCTCTCCTATGTGCCCAAGGTGCAAGTGTTTTCCCACATACTGTGGACAAACAGAACAGTCTGTGAGGAAGTGTTCTGGGCTAGCACAATATAAGCACAAATTCTCACTGTGTCATCGTGATCTCTCCTGTTGCGTAAGATGGGAATGATCCACTTGCATAGCCTCTTCGGCAAGAGGTGCAGGAAACTGTAGAGGTGGATGTTGAAACACAGGTGCCAGGCGAGAATATTTCCGTGTTCGGGCAGGTTCCCTCTCTAAGTGCAGTTCTTCCTGCCTTTCAGCAAAACGCACATCAATATGTGTGGCCAAGTGGATAAGTTCAGTCAAAGAAGATGGAGGATCACGTGCAGCAAGGGCATCTTTAATCCTGCTAAACAGTCCTTTTTTGAATGTGGCACTCAAGGCCTCATCATCCCATGCTAGTTCTGAAGCTAGAATGAAGAATTGAACCACTTAGTCACCAATGGAAGAATTCCCTTGACATATGTTCAGCAAAGCTGTCTCAGCAGAAGAGGCATGTGCGGGTTCCTCAAAGACACAGCAAAATTCTGCCAGAAAAGCCATCAAATTGGAAGCTACTGGATCCCTGCGGTCTCAAAGGGGTGTAGCCCAGGCCAGGGCTTTTCCGGACAGTAGACTAATGACAAAGGCCACCTTCACACGTTCCGTCGGAAACAGTTCAGACATGAGCTCCAAGTACATGGAGCACTGTGTAACGAAGCCTCTGCATGACTTGGAAGCCCAATCATACTTGGAAGGTAAAGGCAGATGTAGCTGGGGGCCAGAAGACACTGCAGGAGATGGTGGTGGGAGTGGGCCAGGTTGCGGTACCTACTACTGTTCCAAGGCAAAAAGCTGTTGCATCATAGCTGAAAGTTAAGAAAGTTGCTGCGCCTGTCGAGCCAACTGCTGTGACTGGTGTACCACAACAGAGGGAAGATACGCGACTTCAGGCAGGGATACCTCAGTGGGATCCATGGCCGGATCTTACTATAACACTCACGTTTCAGAAGACAGGAACTCTGGTGGATTTGGATCCGCTGGACCTGTGTGGCAGATGACTCGGACCGTATCAGGGAGCAGAGTCTAAGGTGCCGCTGGTTTTCACCAGAGCCCGCAGCAAAGCGGGATGGACTTGCTGCTGCAGGCGGCACCCAGGTCACTACCCCTGGCACAGATCGACCACACAGGCGGCTGAGGAGATGGGAGGCACAGGAGGGATAAGGCAGCTCATAATCAGGATAGCAGAAGGTCAAGGCAGGCCGCAAAATAGGGTAGTCAGGACGTAGCAGGAGGTCAGTAGGCAGATGGCAGAGGAGCAAGGTCAAGTCACAGAGCAAAGGATCAGATACACGGTAAGGCAACTCTCAGGAATGCTTTCTTTCCAGGCACAAGGCAACAAAGATCCGGCAGGGAAGTGAGGAGGGTGGAGGAATTTATCAATGAGCCACAGATGAATTACACTAATGGCCTTTTAAATCTTAAAGCTCCAGCGCGTGCGCCCTAGTGGACGAGCACACGCGCGCTGGAGCAGTGAGGCAGAGGCTGGGGCAGGAGAAGCACCAGGTGAGTGATGGCCTGGGGCTCCCATGCGCTCACGCCCAGCGTGTGCGGCCGGAGCGCATAATGTAACAGAACCAAGAGAGAGAATGTGGAGACTACAGCCCCTTTATATATCAGGGGGCTGGACTAAAGCCCATTGGTAGCTGGTTTCCTGTGGTTACCTGTGCCTCTGGAACTCTGGGTATACTGTATAATGTGATCACATAGCACATGACATATCATATGAGTTTAGGAAGGTCCTATACAGGGTAAATATCCTAACAACCTTCATATATTACTTACATTCACTGTACAATACATATAATATATGTACATACTTAATATACAAGACAATACCATATAATGACTTAGGGGGGACCCTGCAGGAGAGCAGACCATGTTCTGTACCAGGACACCACACAAATAACTAGCATCACTAGATCATGACAAATATTTTTTTTACATTTATACGTTTATCTTAACCCCTTAATGACCCATGATGTTTGCGATACGAGGCAGCTCTCAGCAGCTGAGGGATTAGCCAAAGCTAACAGTGGCATTTAAATGCCCTTACTGCGCATCATTAATGGTGCAGTGATACAGATTGACTCCCAAGCAAAATAAGTTGTTATGGCTGGCCAAGGCATTTGCTAGGCCTTTGTGGCTGTCAGAACTCTACTACTCCTGCCCTCCCCCCGCACTTTATATGTTTCCTTTAGGTATCTTGCTCTGTGTAGGTAGGACCAGCCTGTAGGTAGCTTGCCTTCTGTAGGTACTGTATATACCTGAATATAAGCCAAGCCCCCTAATTTTACCCCAAAAACCCAGGAAGTTATTGACTCGACTATAAGCCTAGGGTGGGAAATACATCATCCCCCCGTCATCATCCAGACCCCCGTCATCATCCAGACCCCCGTCATCACCCCCTCCCCCTTCATCATCACCGCCTGTCAATCCCTTCCTCAGTGGTCTTCAACCTGTGGACCTCCAGATGTTGCAAAACTACAACTCCCAGCATGCCCGGACAGCCATCGGCTGGGGATAAGATGTCAGATCGCCGTGGTCCCGCTGCTGGGGACCCCCGGGATCCCCGCTGCGGCACCGCGCTATCATTACAGCACAGAGCGAGTTCGCTCTGTGCGTAATGACGGGCGATACGGAGGACGGAGCAGCGTGACATGATGGTGCCGCCCCTCGTGACATTATGGCCCGTCCCCTTAATGCAAGTCTATGGCAGGGGGCGTGATGACCGCCACGCCCCCTCCCATAGACTTGTATTGAAAGGGGCGGGCCGTGATGTCAGGAGGGGCGGAGCCGTGACGTAATGATGCTCCGGCCCCTGTACTGCCCATCATTGCGTGCAAAGCGAACTCGCTCTGCGCAGTAATGATAGCGCGGTGCCGCAGCGGGGATCCCGGGGGTCCCCAGCAGCGGGACCATGGCGATCTGACATCTTATCCCCTATCCAAAGTAGGGGATAAGATGTCTAGGGGCGGATTACCCCTTTAAGCTAAAACTGACACTGAGCCTAAAGAGTCGTCAGGCATATTGGTGCCCAGTAATATAGCAAAAGAAGAAAAGCAAATGTCACTCACCCATTATAAGGTCCAATTATTGAAGCTCAGATTAAAACATATTCATTGGCAGAGTCTGTGTTCAGTAAGGAGGGGCACAATTGATCTTGTTCTGGTGTACACCCCCAGAAATTTTTTTGTGCAATTTATTTAAAGTGTTATGGCATTTGTTTTCACAGTGATGGCGGCCTAGCTTTATCTCCATGGACTAGTTATATTGGAGCTCAGTGTTGCAATGTGAGGATAGGTGGGAGCAGAGGAGATTATGAAAAGGCAGTACAGTGATCCCTCAATTTATAATGGCCTCAAGTTACAATATCTTCAGCAAGTAATGTTCTTTTCTGGACCATTGTAACTTGAAATACATTTTTTTTAAATAAAATAAACGATCTGATTGGTTGCTATGGGCAACTGGTCAACTATTCCTCTGCACAGGCTTTGAATGTTAGGGTCCCATCTGATATGAGGCCACCTATGCATGGTGGATGGGGGACACGTTTTGATCAAAAAGTGCACATTTTGTTGACCAAGTGTGCTGCTGCCATTTTCTTTTTTTATGTTTTGTACTTGCCACAGCAGCGTGCACCCATGTATTGGGTATAGGTGCTGGCTATATTTATGTTTTGTTTTGAGAAATCTATCCTTTATATTGATCCTCTATATCAGTGTTTCTCAGCGCGGTCCTCAAGTACCCCTAAGGCTAGGTTCACACTACGGAATTTCCGCCTGCAATTCCGCTTTGAAATTGCAGGCGGAAATTCCGCTTGCTAAAATATATAGTGTAGTGAATGGGTTTCCGTTCACAAATTCACACTTCGGAATTTGTGAAGCGGAATTTGTGAACGGAAAATCCGCTTGGAAATTTGCGCCTGAAGAATGGTGTTACTCTTTCTTCAGGTGGAAATCCGCGTGGAACACATTGCAGTCTATTGGAAATTTTCTGCCCGGAGATTCCGTAGTCTTAACCTAGCCTAACAGGTCATGTTTTCTGGATTTCCTTAGTCTTTCACAGGTGATATAACTGTGGTGATACCTGATTCACTGACCATAATTATATCACCTGTGAAAGACTAAGGAAATCCTGGAAACATGACCTGTTGGGGGGACTTGAGGACCGCGCTTGAGAAACACTGGCCTATATATGTCCTCTATTAATTATCTGATTCTGGCTTTTTATTCAATAATTGAGATAAAAAAAAAAACATAGACTGCAATGCATTTCCAAGCGGAATACACTGAAACAATTTACAGGTTCATTGTTTCTGTGGATGCTGACTTACAATGGCCTCAGGTTACAATATTTTCAACATACAATGGTCTTTTCTGGACCATTGTAACTTGACACCATACTCAACATACAATGCTACGTACAGTCAAGATCTGTGAAACGTGTCAATGACTGGAAGATCTGACTAATCAGAATGGGCATTTCATTGGTAAAAAAAAAAAACTGTATTACTGAAGTGCATGCACTGACTGGCTGTTCCCCCACAGTACACGGATTTTACTTTTTTAGGACATTGTGTGTACTGTACAGGATCGTGAAGAAGCTCCTGCCCTCTACATAGACAGTGATTTACAGCTTCCAGCAGATCTTTCTTACTTTAATATGAAAAGGCTTTATCTGTGTTATTTACTTATTATTCTTTAATCTTTACTTTTTCCTATTTTTGGATGACATTTTGGGGCTTCAGAATCAATTACCAGGTTTCCATAGAGTTATGGTCTCAACATACAATTGTTTCAACATACAATGGTCTTCCTGGAACCAACTAATATTGTAACTTGAGGGACCACTGTATCTGATACAGTTGTTAGAAAGTGTGCAGTAACCCCAAGTAGTACCAGAAGGGCCTTTTGATGGTGCAACTTCATGAAATGTGTACGAGATTACCATCTATCATAAAAAGCAAACAGTATTTGTAGTTATTGAAGGTTATGGGTCATTTTGGTTTATCAAAGGAGTAAGGAATTAGAAAAAATATGTATTTAGAAACAATCCCTCTATGCAGTGTCCAGAAAGCTGAGGTGTCTATTTAGCAGTTGTTTCCCTTTTATTGTTTATTTTTATGCTTAAATTGAGATTTACATTGATAAATAATGTATAAAGGTCAATGTTTCTTAATTTCTGCTTGTTGTATTTTTTAGTAAAGAATTACAGTAACCCCAAGTAATACCAGGAGGGCCTTGCTTGTGATGGTGCAATCTCATTGAATGCATATGAGATTACCAGGATGATAAGAAGGTTCTGTGGCATTTTTGTTTATTAAAGGGGTTAGGAATCAGAAAAAATATGTATTTAGAAACAATCCCTCTATGCAGTGTCCAGAAAGCTGAGGTGTGTATTTAGATGTTTTTTTCCCTTTTATTGTTTCTTTTTCATTCTTAAATTTATATTCACATTGATAATTAATTTATAAAGCTCAATATTTACTGATTTATTGTGAGACTCTTTTATTCTACTGTGCCCACTAGAGGGACCCTCAACACCAGATACAATCTGCTTGTATTTTTTTTTAGCAAAGTTTTTATTTATTGGATTGTCTAGTAAATTGTAGTTCTTTAGTTTACATATAATGTGAGTGAATAACCTTACTATTTAACATGACTATTTATCATATATAATAATGGTTTTGCATATAATCATAAAATCAGTAGAAACCTCTTGAGGACTTGGAGTTTTTCAGTTTTTGCACTTTCGTTTTTTCCTCTTTACCTTTAAAAAATAATAATTCTTTAAATTTTGCACCTAAAAATCCATATGATGGCTTATTTTTTGTGTCACCAATTCTACTTTCTAAAGACGTCAGTCATTTTACCCAAAAATCTACGATGAAACAGAAAAAAAAAATCATTGTACAACAAAATTGAATAAAAACGCCATTTTGTAAATTTTGGAGGCTTCCGTTTCTACGCAGTAAATTTTTTGGTTAAAATTACACCTTCTCTTTATTCTATAGGTCCATATGATTAAAATGATACCCTACTTATATAGGTTTGATTTTGTCGTACTTCTGGAAAAAATCATAACTACATGCACGAAAATTTATACGTTTAAAATTATCATCTTCTGACCCCTATTTTTCCGCGTACGGGGCAGTAATAGGGCTCATTTTTTGTGCTATGATTTGAAGTTTTTCGTGGTACCATGTTTGTATTAATCGGACTATTTGATCGCTTTTTATAAATTTTTTAATTATATAAAATGTGACAAAAAAACACTATTTTGTAATTTGCAATTTTTTTGCACGTACGCCATTGACAGTGCAGTTTAATTAACAATATATTTTTATAATTCTGACATTTCCACACGCGGTGATACCACATATGTTTATTTTTATTTACACTGTTTTTTTTATGGGAAAAGAGGGGTGATTCAAACTTTTTATTAGGGAGGGGGTTAAATGATCTTTATTAACTTTTTCTTTTTTTAACAGTGTTATAGCCCCCTCTAGTGGCTATAATACTGCTCTAACTGATCTTTTACATCAATCTTTGTTATCTCATAGGATAACATTGATTGATGATTCTGCCGCTTGACTGCTCATGCCTGGATCTCAGACACTGAGCAGTCATTCGGTGATCGGACACACAGGAGGTAGGTAAGGGCCCTCCTTGTGTCCTCCAGCTGTTCTGAACGCCGAGATCTTTCCGCGGCAGCCCTGAACATGCCTCTGAGCTAGCTTGGAGCAGTTTACTTTCACTTTAGACGCAGCAATCAACTTAGAACGCCTCGTCTAAAGGGTTAATAGCACGTGGCACAGTGATCAGTGCCGTGCGCTATTAGCCACGGGTCCCGACCGTTGTTAGAGGCCGAGTCCGACCCGCTATGACGCAGGGCCATGCCATGGCCCCGCGTTATAGAAAGGGAGCAGACTCAGGGCGTACAGGTAAGCCCTGCGTCCTTAAGGGTTTAAAGGGGTACTCCCCCCTAGACTTCTCCTATCCAAAGGATAGGGGATAAGATGTCTGATCGTGGGGGCACCCCGGACATCCAGTGCATGGAGCGAACTTCACTCCATGCCGGATGATTGGCAATACGGGGCGGAGGCTCGTGACGTCACGGCCATGCCCCCTCAATGCAAGTCTGTGGAAGGGGACGTGATGGCTGATAACATGGATGCATGTTGTGGAGTGCACTATATATAGCAAAGTGGTTTCCAGCATAAGCAAAAACAGGAGTGAGAATGAAGGCACTCTCCAAACTTTACTTAACATGTTCTTTATTAACCTTTCACCATTTTGGTACAGGGGTACATGCAGTTGCGTTCACAGATACGAGCGACAATTGTTTTTTTGTGTCCTGAGCTTTCTCTGGCTCACAGAGTATTACATCCTCCTCCTGCGTTTTATATTCTCACCCAGTCATATGACTTTGTAAACCTAGCGATATCTTACACCTGTTTCTAGCTAAGTTGGTGCGGCATCTAGTCTCAATGGCCATGATCCTCAGTATAGCCATATGTCACTGACGTTGGCCAGGGGGCAAAGAGGAACCCTCCTATGATCCCGAACTGTCAGTCACAGTGTCCCTGGTTAGACCTAGGAAACGCAGCAAAAATATCTCCCCGCTCCATCGGCAACTACAGTAGTACTTAGTAACAGAGTAACTAGACCTGATGCATTTTCATTTATATTTGTAATAAAGTACAATCCTTTATTTTGACATACTAACTACGGTGGAATTCTCCTAATGTTGGACAGTTTCCATTAATCCATTAACTTGAGCATAGAAGATACAGGAAGTAATACACATTAACCTGTTAAGGACCCATGACGTACATGTATGTATGATATCGATCAGCAGGCACCCTGCGCAAATGCCCAGGGGGTTCATCACACCGGCGATTTGCGTAATTCCGGGTCATACAGGACTATGGTGACCCGGAAAATAGGGGGGATCGGGGTTGTCCAAGACACCCATGATCCCCCTAGAAGGATAGGAGTGAGGTGGCAGGGGTGCCACCCCTCCTATCCCTGCTATTGGTCGTGAAGAAGCGACGACCAATAGCAGATCGAGGGCGGGGGGTTAACTTTCGGTTTCCCCATTCACAGGGAAACCGAGGAGTCCACTTACCCATCGGCGGAGGCAACGATCGGCGGCGGTGACCGGCGGCAGCAGAGGATGGCGATGCGACTCCCTGGATCCTACGGAAGCCGGTGAGTTGCCTAGCAACATCTGGAGGGCTACAGTTTGAGACCACTGTACAGTGGTCTCTAAACTGTAACCCTCCAGATGTTGCAAAACTACAACTCCCAGCATGCCCAGACAGCTGTTTGCTGTGTGGGCATGCTGGGATTTGTAGTTCTGCAACAGCTGGAGGGCTACAGTTTGGAGATCACTGTGCAGTGGTCTGTAAACTTTGGCCTTCTAGATCTTGCAAAACTACAACTCCTAGCATGTCCACACAGCAGTTTGCTGTCTGGGCATGCTGGGATTTGTAGTTTTGCAACATCTGGAGGGCCACAGTTTGGAGATCACTGTGCAGTGGTCTCTAAACTATAGCCCTCCAGATGTTGCAAAACTGCAAATTCCAGCATGCCCAAACAGCAAACAGCTGTCTCGGCATACTCTCAGTTGTAGTTGCGTACCTCCAGCTGTTGCATAACTACATCTCCCAGCGTGCCCTTCGGCGATCAGTACATGCTGGGAGTTGTAGTTTTGCAACAGCTGGAGACACACTGGTTGGAAAATACTGAGTTAGGTGACAGAACCTAACTGAATGTTTACAACTAGTGTGCCTCCAGCTGTTGCAAAAGTACAACTCCCAGCATGCACGGTCTGTCAGTACATGCTGGGAGTTGTAGTTTTGAAACAGCTGGAGGTTCCCCCCCCCCCATGTGAATGTACTGGGTACATTCACCCGAGCGAGTTTACAGTGAGTTTCCTGCTTCAAGTTTGAGCTGCTGCAAATTGTTTGTCGCAGCGCAAACTCCTAGAGGGAAATGCACCGTAAACCCCCACCAGTGCGAATGTACCCTAAAAAACACTACACTAACACAAAATAAAGGGTAAAACACTACATATACACCCCTTACACTGTTCCCCCCAATAAAAATGAAAAACGTATCGTACGGCAGTGTTTCCAAAATGGAGCCTCCAGCTGTTGCAAAACAACAACTCCCAGCATTTCCGGACAGCCACTGACTGTCCTGGCATTCTGGGAGTTTAGCAACAACTGGAGGCACCCTGTTTGGGAATCACTGGCGTAGAATACCCCTATGTCCACCCCTATGAAATCCCTAATGTAGTCCTCAAATGTGCATGGCGCTCTGTCACTTCGGAGCCCTGTCGTATTTCAAGGAAACAGTTTAGGGCCGTGGGGTGTTATGGGGTGTTTCCGTACTCAGGAGAAATTGTACTACAAATTTTGGGGGGCTTTTTCTCTCTTTACCCCTTATGAAAAGGAAAAGTTGGGGGCTACACCAGCCTAAATTGGTGATTTGCACAGGGGTGGCTGATTTTACAGGGGTTCTGACATAAACGCACATGTGACCCCATTTTGGAAACTACACCCCTCACGGAATGTAACAAGGGGTATAGTGAGCCTTAACACCCAACAGGTGTTTAAATTTTTTTTTCACTAAAATGCTTGTGTTATCCTAAATTTTTCATTTTCACAAGAGAAAATAGTAAAAATGCCCCCCCAACATTTGTAACCCCATATGTGGATGTAAAGTGCTTTGATGGCGCACTACAATGCTCAGAAGAGATGGAGCGCCATTGGGCTTTTGAAGAGAAAATTTGTCCAGAATTGAAGGCTATGTGAGTTTACAAAGCCCCCATAGTGCCAGAATAATGGACACACCTCACAGAATTTACTAAGGGGTACAGTGAGCATTTACGCCCCACAGGTGTCTGACAGATTTTTGGAACAGTGGTATGTGAAAAGGAAAAATGTATTTTTCATTTGCACAGCCCGCTGTTCAAAAGATCTGTCAGACGCCAGTGGGGTGTAAATACTCACTGCACCCCTTATTAAATTCTGTGAGAGGTGTAGTTTCCAAAACGGGGTCACATGTGGGGGGTCCACTGTTCTGGCACCACGGGGGGCTTTGTAAACGCACATGGCCCCTGACTTCTATTCCAAACAAATTCACTCTCCAAAAGCTCAATGGCACTCCTTCTCTTCTGAACATTGTAGTTTGACAGCAGAACACTTGACATCCACACATGGGGTATTTCCATACTCAGAAGAAATGGGTTTACAAATTGTGGGGTCATTTTCTCCTATTATCCCTTGAAAAATAGAAAATTTGGGGAAAAACTAGCATTCTAGTGAATTTTTTTTTATTTTTTTTCATTTACACATCCAACTTTAACAAAAAGTTGTGAAACACCTGTTTGGTGTTAAGGCTCAATGTACCCCTTGTTACGTTACTTGAGGGGTGTAGTTTCCAAAATAGTATGCCAGGTTTTTTTTTTTTTTTGCTGTGCTGGCACCATAGGGGCTTACCAAATGTGACATGCCCACCAAAAACCATTTCAGCAAAATTTGCTTTCCAAAAGCCAAATGTGACTCCTCTTCTGAGCATTGTAGTTCGCCTGCAGAGCATTTTACGTCCTAACATGGGGTATTTCTATACTCAGTAGAGATGGGGTTACAAATTTGGGGGGGGGGGGGGGGCATTTTCTCCTATTACCTTTTGTAAAAATGGCAAATTTGGGAAAAAAACTGCAGTTTAGTGAAATTTTTTTTTTCATTTACACATTTGACCTTAACAAAAAGTTGTCAAACACCTGTGGGGTGTAAAGGCTCACTGGACCCCTTGTTACGTGCCTTGAGGGGTGTAGTTTCCAAAATGGTATGCCATGTGGGGGGTTTTCTGCTGTTCTGGCATCATAGGAGCTTCCTAAATGCAACATGCCCCCCAAAAACCGTTTCAGCAAGATTCACTTTCCAAAATCCCATTGTTGCTTCGTCCCTTCTGATCCCTTTACTGCGCCCGCCGAACACTTGACATACACATATGAGGTATTTCCTTATTCGAGAGAAACTGGGTTACACATTTTGTGCGATTTTTTTCTCCTATTACCCCTTGCAAAAATTCAAAAACTGGGTCTACAAGAACATGCGAGTATAAAACATGAAGATTTTGAATTTTCTCCTTCACTTTGCTGCTATTCCTGTGAAACACCTAAAGGGTTAACACACTTACCTAATGTCATTTTGAATACTTTGAGGGGTGCAGTTTTTATAATGGGGTCATTTGTGGAGTATTTCTAATAAGAAGGCCCTTCAAATCCACTTCAAACTGAACTGGTCCTTGAAAAATTCCGAATTTGAAAATTTTGTGAAAAATTGGAAAATTGCTGCTGAACTTTGAAGCCCTCTGATGTCTTCCAAAAGTAAAAACTTGTCAACTTTATGATGCCAACATAAAGTAGACATATTGTATATGTGAATCAATATATAATTTATTTGGTATGTCTATTTTCCTTATAAGCAGAGAGCTTAAAATTTAGGAAAATGCTACATTTTACATTTTTTCATCAAATTTGGGAATTTTTCACCAAGAAAGGATGCAAGTATCGATGAAAATTTACCACTACCATAAAGTAGAAAATGTCACGAAAAAACTTTCTCAGAATCATAATGAAAGGTAAAAGCTTCCCTGAGTTATTAATGCTTAAAGTGACAGTGGTCAGATGTGCAAAAAATGGCCGGGTCCTACACTGAAAATTGTCTGGGTCCTTAAGGGGTTAACTAGTTAGGTTCTATAAGTAACAGCCTCTCACCAACAAATGTAACTAACTTTACAAGCTTTACAAATTTCACCTTATAACGTGTAAAACCATACTGCAAAAAAATGCTCATGTCATTCTTGTCGTTTAACCTTAGGCTGCCCATGGCTTCAGTTTTCATGATTCACCTGGCCTCCCTTTGTAACAGGAGCTTTTGGCGATCTCCCACTCTGTAGGGTATTCCTTCTACTTCCAATACTGAAAATTTCAATACATTGATTAGCTCCAGGGTTAACAAAGAAATTAAAATGCATTGGGTCTAGTTATTATGTTACTAAGGATGCTTGAAGCTGCCAATGTGGAGCGGGGAGGAGTTTTGCTGCGTCTTCTTGCTGTAACCAGGGACACTGTGCCTGACAGTTTGGGAGCAATCCATTGAGAACAATCCATGACACAGGCAGGTCTCAGCTTTGAAAAGGGGGCAGTACATGCTATAAATTCTGCAGGGTACCCAAACGTTTGCAGATGCCATTTTTATGTTATCTGTTATTTTGAAAGTGTAAATTATGGAAATAAAATCTAACTTTTGTTGACATATTATAAGAATGTCTAATCTGTAATTTGATGCCTTTTGGACATTTTTCCATCTTTCCTTGGCTTCTTTATGCACATTAATACAATTTTTACCTGGGATGCCCAAACTTTTGATCCCCACTGTAACTCCTGCCCAGTAAGTAAAGGGTTGAGGATGGATGCTCTGCATGCCTCCTTAACACTTTGGGAACACTATCCAGCGATCTCTATATATCACTGGACAGTGGGGGGCATTTACAAAGTGTGGTGTGAATTCTTAACTGTTTTAGAGCACAAAAGTTGCCAAATTTATCAAACGGCGCACAGACTTTGATACATTTTGCAGATGCAACTTCTAAAAAATGTTTGTGCAGACATGTTGCATATACTGCGGATACCCTACTAAATACTAAAAACATGTGTATAGAGTTTTTTGTTGTCTAAACAAAAAGTCTGACATCTGTATTCATTCATTTAGATTTATAAACAAATCTATGATAATTAGAAAAAAAATACTATTTTTGTGTCTCAAAGCACACATCTGTGGATCAGGAAGCTTTAAAAGTTTTACAGAAGATGCAGTGCATTCAACCAGACAAAGAGGAAGTGTGGTATGTGAAGAAGCACTATATCAGCTTTATATTTTGTGCGTTGAAGCCTAAATATCTGTGGGTGTGCCTAACTCACAAGTGCAAAATTTCATAAAGGAAGGAGAAGTTGCCTCACAAATGTCTGCTAGCTGTTAGCACTCTCATAGATTTTTACTGAGTACTTTACATACGTATACAGACACTGAACGTATAGGCAGCATAAGATGGCTTTGGGATCAACGTACCAACACAAACTGGCTGAAAAGCTCATGATACTAAATGACAGAGGCAAGGGAGTATTGATCCGTATCTATAACATCAAAAAGGTAAGAATTTACCATCTAATTTACCATGGCTGCAAAAGTTTGTTTTACATTTTTCTGGAAAATACCGAACATAATCTTTGCTGTTTTGGTGGCTTCTTGAAATTATTTGAGGTTTAGTGGGCCATTAAGAAACACGAAATTTATATATTAAAACAGTTCATAATAGCTAATGTTTTACCCTATGAAAGTATCCTAATCTAGAACACAGAAAAAAGACAGCCAAACCTTGAATCTGCAATTTGTCTATCTGTAATTATTCCTTTAACTTCAGACCTTTGCTACCCACTAAAGTTCAATGTAGTCAAGTTTACACATTATAAGCAGAAACACTCCTAGTACTGTACATGTGATTAATAACTATGATAAAATATAGTACTAAATACTAATAAATAGCCTCATACCCATCCCATGCATGTGTAACCCCTTAATGACTCAGCCCATTTTGGCCTTAAGGACTCGGACAATTTTATTTTTACATTTTCGTTTTTTCCTCCTCACCTTCAAAAAATCATAACTCTTTTATATTTTCATCCACAGGTTAGTATGAAGGCTTGTTTTTTGCAAAACCAATTGTCCGTTGTATTGCCGTCACTCACTTTACCATAAAATGTATGGCGCAACCCAAAAAATACTATTTGTGTGGGAAAATTAAAAAGAAAAGGTTTCGTTTTCGCGTCGTACAATTGACGGTAAAAATTACATGTGTTCTTTATTTTTTGAGTCAATACGATTAAAATGATATCATGATTGCATACTTTTCTATTACTATTGCGCTTAAAATAAATTGCAAACTTTTTAACCAAATTAGTACTTTTAAAATCTGAAGACCTATAACTTTTTCATTTTTCCGTATAAGTGACAGTAGGAGGGCTCATTTTTTTTGCGCTGTGATCTGTACTTTTTATTGATATCATATTTGCATATATATAATACTGTTAATAAATTTTTTATAAATTTTTTTTTATATAATGTTATTAAAAAGCAGCAATTTTGGACTTTTTTCTTACGTTCTCACCGTTCACCGTACGGTATCATTAACATTATATTTTAATAGTTCAGATATTTACGCACGCGGTGATACCAAATGTTTATTACATTTTACACTTTTTGGGGGTGAAATGGGGAAAATGGGACAATTTACGTTTTTATTGGGGGAGGGGATTTTTTTATTTTTTTTAACTTTTTAACTTTTTTTTTTTACACTTTAATAGTCCCCATAGGGGACTATTTATAGAAATCATTCGTGGATGTGGATGTCCGCCATTGACAGCGGGTCCCTGGCTGCTATCAGCTGCAGGGACCTGCCGCGCATGACCCGAGCATCGCTTCGATGCTCGCGGTTATGTATAGGATGTAAATGTACATCCTGGTGCTTTAAGTACCACCTCACCAGGACCTACATTTACATCCTGCGTCATAAATACCCTTCACTGTATTTACAGCTACCGCTTCTATAGGAAGGCTAGTCCATGCATCCACTATTCTCTCAGTAAAGTAATTCTTCCTGATATTACTACATAAGCCATTGCCCCTGTTATGTAAAACTATGTCCTCTAGTGGTAGGTTTCCTTCTTTTAAATATCCTCTCTTCCTTTACTATGTTGATTTCCTTTATGAATTTAAAAGTTTCTATCATATCACAAGTTTAGTAGCTGTTCTCTCTCCAAAGTATCTATATTCTTCTGGAGATACAGTCTTCACTACTGCCTACATGACTCCAAGTGAGGTCTCACCAGTGCTCCGTACAGCAGCATGAGCACTTTCCTCTACTGCTAATACCTCTCCCTATACATCCAAGCATTCTGCTAGCATTTCCTGCTGCTCTAAATCACTTTCCTCAGATACTGAGATCAGGACATTAAATTATAATTTATCTCATTTAATCTAAATCCTTTTTCATTTGGTGTATCCCTTCAGAAATTTCAACCCTGTTACAAATCTTTGTGTCATCAGCAAAAAGACATACCTTGAAAAACTCAAGGCTTTTATTTGCAACTTACAGGACACAGAACTTAACTCCAGTGGAAAACAATTTTTCAAATCAACTGGTGCCAGAAAGTTAAACATATTTGTAAATTCCTTCTATTTAAAAATCTTAATCCTTCCAGTACTTATCAGCGTCTGTATACTACAGAGACAATTGTGTCGTTCTTTCCAGTCTGAAAACAGTGCTCTCTGCTGACACCTCTGTCCATGTCAGGAACTGTGTAGAGTAGAAGCAAATCCCCAGAGAAAGCCATTCCTTCTCTGGGCAAGCAGTTCCTGACATAGACTGAGGTGTCAGTAGAGAGCACTGTTTTCAGACAGAAAAGAACTACACACATTTTTCTGTAGTTTATCAGTAGCATACAGCAGCTGATAAGTACTGGAAGGGTTAGAAGTAATTTACAAATTTGTATAACTTTCTGGCACCAGTTGAACATTTTTTCCCCACTGGAGTTCCCCTTTAAATGGTTGCAACAGATTTGTTTAACACAAACTTTGCAAACACAATTTATAAAGTTGCTGACCCTTTAACTCATGCCCACTCTTCTAGTCTAACAATTATGTATTCATACTAATTCAGCTAGGCCACATCACTTTTTAGTGTCAATTCACTGCTCCAAGGTAGAAACCCCTTTTGATTTCTGCATATAAGCTGGAAGGATCTTCTTCCGTAAAACACCAGCACTAGTGACCAGACACAGTCTGTGCTTGCCCTCTCCTGAAATCCTTTTACACAGCAGAGGTATACTGGGCACCAAAAGGAGTAGAAGAGTGTAATAGTAGTAAGGGCCCTGCTTACAATACTGTATATAAGAGGTCAAACAAGAGGTAAAAAGTGCTTGTTTTGTCCAATGGTCTAGCCATCTTTTATAAAAACAGAGTAGAATACATAAATATGAATGAGCCAGTTAATAGCCAGTATCTGTGTATGCTTACATATTAGTAGAAAGCATCACCAGCATCACTCGCACTAAATTGCTGGTGCAGGATAATGGTGCAGGTGATTTCACTCATCTTCACTTTTTTATTTTCTGTACCCCTGTTCCAGAGGTATGGAAAAAACCCTAAACACAGAGGCCATAGGTGCTGGTAACTCTTTCTTGCATGCATGCGAGGTGGCGCTCTGGGCAGGTAGTCAGTGAGAGCTCCCAGTATGTACAGCCATCATGCTTAGGGGAAGGAGGCATACTAATAATGAGGGCATTACCAAGGAAGCAGGGCGGTGACTGGACAGTGCACATTGGGGCTTAGGGATGCCTTCATTGTATGAAACAACTAACTTACCTATATACATTTTCATCCATCCATATCTGGAATGAGGTACAGAAAATAAAAAAGATTAAGACGAGTCTAAAAAGCGTCGCCAGCAGTTTAGTGTGGGTGACGCTGGTGACAGATTCACTTTCCGTGCATTTATGCCATGTTGGGTTATTGCTGGATGAAGGGAATAAGGTTCTGGGAAATAATGTAGCGGGGAACAAATAGAAGGAAGCTAGATTAGGGAGAATAAATGCTTAACAGTTAGATTATAGAATGTGGTCGTCTTGTCTAAAAAAAGATACGTTTTTAGGGCAATTGTAGATACTAGGAATTAGCCTGGTTTCCCGGGAAAGCATATTCCAGGGCATTAGTGCCATTTGGGAGAAGTCTTGGAGGTGAGAGTGGTAGGTTTTAACCTGTTGGGGACGAAGGGCGTATCAGCAGGCACCCCGTGCAAATGCCCAGGGGGGTCATTAGACCCCCCCATGTCGGCGATCGGCGCAAATCGCAAGTGAATTCACACTTGCGATTTGCGCCGATTTCGGGTCATTACGGGTCTATGGTGACCCGGTGACCCGGAATTGAAGGGGGATCGCGAGTGTCTAAGACACCCAGAATCCCCCTAAAGCGATAGGAGTGAGGTGGCACGGGTGCCACCCCTCCTATCTCTGCTATTGGTGGTCTAGACGCGACCACCAATAGCAGATCTGGGGCGGGGGGGTTTACTTTCGTTTTCCCCGTCCTGCCCTCCCCCAATAGGCGGGGCAGAACGTGGAAAACGAAGAGGAGCGGCGCCGGAGTCCACTTACCCCTCCGGAGGCTGCGGAGCAACGGCGATCGGCGGGCGGCGACGGAGATCTGTGGCGGCATGCGGCAGAAGAGGACGGCTCCCTGGATGCGACGGAAGCCGGTGAGTAGTTGTCTAGCAACATCTAGAGGGCTACAGTCTGAGACCACTATAGTGGTCTCTAGACTGTAGCCCTCCAGATGTTGCAAAACTACAACTCCCAGCATGCCCAGACAGCTGTTTGCTGTGTGGGCATGCTGGAATTTGTAGTATTGCAACAGCTGGAGGTCTACAGTTTAGAGACCACTGCACAGTGATCTCTATACTGCCCTCTAGATCTTGCAAAACTACAACTCCTAGCATGCCCACACAGCTGTTTTCTGTGGCATGCTGGGAGTTGTAGTTTTGCAACATCTGGAGGTCCACAGTTTGGAGATCACTGTTCAGTGGTCTCTAAATTGTAGCACTCCAGCTGTTGCAAAACTACAAATTCCAACATGCTCACAAAGAAAACAGCTGTCTCGGCATGCTGGGAGTTGTAGTTGCGTACCTCCAGCTGTTGCATAACTACATCTCCCAGCATGCCCTTGTGTGATCAGTACATGCTGGAAATTGTAGTTTTGCAACAGCTGGAGGCACACTGGTTGGAAAATACTGAGTTAGGTAACAGAACCTAACTGAAGGTTTTCCAACCAGTGTGCCTCCAGCAGTTGCAAAACTACAACTCCCAGCATGTACTGACAGACCGTGCATGCTGGGAGTTGTAGTTTTGCAACAGCTGGAGGCACACTGGTTGGAAAATACTGAGTTAGGTAACAGAACCTAACTGAAGGTTTTCCCACCAGTGTGCCTCCAGCTGTTGCAAAACTACAACTCCCAGCATGCACTGACAGACCGTGCATGCTGGGAGTTGTAGTTTTGCCACAGCTGGAGGCACACTGGTTGGAAAATACTGAGTAAGGTAACAGAACCTAACTGAAGGTTTTCCAACCAGTGTGCCTACAGCTGTTGCAAAACTACAACTCCCAGCATGCACGGTCTGTCAGTACATGCTGCTGGGAGTTGTAGTTTTGAAACAGCTGGAGGTTTGGAGCCCTGTCGTATTTCAAGGAAACAGTTTAGGGACACATATGGGGTATCGCCGTCCTCGGGAGAAATTGCACTACAAATTTTGGGGGGCTTGTTCTCCTTTTACCCCTTATGAAAAGGAAAAGTTGGGGTCTACACCAGCCTGTTAGTGTAAAAAAAAATGTTTTTTACACTAACATGCTGGTGTTGCCCTTTACTTTTTATTTTCACAAGAGGTAAAAGGAAAAAAAGACCCCCCAAAATGTGTAACGCAATTTCTCCTGAGTACGGAAATATCCCACATGTGGCCGTAAAATGTTCTGTGGGCGCACAACAAGGCTCAGGAGTGAGAGCGCACCATGTACATTTGAGGCCTAAATTGGTGATTTGCACAGGGGTGGCTGATTTTACAGCAGTTCTGACATAAACCCAAAAAAATTAATACCCACATGTGATCCCATTTTGGAAACTACACCCCTCACGCAATGTAATAAAGGGTACAGTGAGCATTTATGCCCCACAAGTGTCTGACAGATTTTTGGAACAGTGGTACGTGAAAATGAAAAATTTAATTTTTTTGTTTGCACATCCCACTGTTCCAAAGATCTGTCAAACGCCAGTAGGGTGTAAATTCTCACTGTACCCCTAATTACATTCTGTGAGGGGTGTAGTTTCCAAAATGGGGTCACATGTGGGGGGTCCACTGTTCTGGCACCACGGGGGGCTTTGTAAATGCACATGGCCCCCAACTTCCATTCCAAACAAATTATCTCTCTAAAAGCTCAATGGCGCTCCTTCTCTTCTGAGCATTGTAGTTTGCTCGCAGAGCCCTTGACGTCCAAACATGGGGTATTTCCATACTCAGAAGAAATGGGGTTACAAATTTTGGGGGGCATTTTCTCCTATTACCCTTTGTAAAAAAAAGTAAAATTTGGGGAAAAAGCAGCATTTTAGTGGAAATTTTTTTTTTCATTTACACATCCGACTTTAACAAAAAGTTGTCAAACACCTGTGGGGTGTTAAGGCTCACCATACCCCTTGTTACGTTCCTTGAGGGGTGTCGTTTCCATAATAGTGTGCGATGTGGGGGGTTTTGCTGTCCTGGCCCCATAGGGGCTTCCTAAATGGGACATGCCCCCCAAAAACCATTTCAGAAAAACTCACTCTCCAAAATCCCATTGTTGCTCCTTCGCTTCTGAGCCCTCTAGTGCACCCGCCGAACACTTGACATACACATATGAGGTGTTTTCTTACTCAAGAGAAATTGGGTTACAAATTTTGAGAGGATTTTTTTCCTTTTACCCCTTGTAAAAATTCAAAAACTGGGTCTACAAGAACATGCGAGTGTAAAAAATGAAGATTTTGAATTTTCTCCTTCACTTTGCTGCTATTCCTGTTAAACACCTAAAGGGTTAACACACACAGTTTTTATAATGGGGTCATTTATGGGGTATTTCTAACCAGAAGACCCTTCAAATCCACTTCAAACCTGAACTGGTCCCTGAAAAATTCCGATTTTGAAAATTTTGCCAAAAATTCGAAAATTGCTGCTGAACTTTGAAGCCCTCTGATGTTTTCCAAAAGTAAAAACTCATCAATTTTATGATGCAAACATAAAGTAGACATATTGTATATGTGAATCAATATATAATTTATTTGGAATATCCATATTCCTTATAAGCAGAGAGCTTCAAAGTTAGAAAAATGCTAAATTTTCTAAGAAAGGTTGCAAGTATCGACAAAAATTTACCACTAACATAAAGTAGAATATGTCATGAAAAAACAATCTCGGAATCAAATTTATAAGTAAAAGCATCCCAGAGTTATTAATGCTTAAAGTGACAGTGGTCAGATTTGCAAAAAATGCTCCCGTCCTTAAGGTCATAATGGACTCCGTCCCCAAGGGGTTAATCATGGAGGATGTTAGACTTAGATTATTGTCACAGCAGAGAGCATAGGTATGGTAGTAAACAGAGAAGAGGGAAGAGGTATTGGGCAGTAAAGCACTGTGAGAGCATTTTGTATGTTAATTTGATCTGCTATAAATGTTCTTTGATACATACATTTCTGCATTCCCCAACAGAAAGCCCCATTGTACCACCCTGCTGTGTTTGTTGCAATAATTCATGTGTGACAGTGATAGAAAATCTCACTTCCTGTCATTTGAGAACTAAACTTATTTAGAAGGAAGTTACACACCCTGTTTAGAGCAGATACTGTTCTTATGTACTTCTCTGGTTTCAACACAACGCAATTGTACCACAAAAATGATGATTCAGTATTGTAGGCCTGAATGGAAACTCAAGGAAAGAGATATGAGTTTATTAATAGGTGTAACTTAATGGGTTTTTCTTGCACTTTTTTCTATTGATGTCTATTAATATCTAATCTGTTGGGGGCCGACACTAGACATCCCCACTGCTTTCCTGTTTGCCAGAGTTGTGTTGTATACACAGAGAACAAAGACAGAAGCAGATATCTCTATACATTGTGTGGTTGCCAAGCTGGATTACTGCAGCTCAGCTCCCATTCACTTCAATAGGAGCTGAGCAGCGGTAATCCAGCACAGCCACACAATGTATGGCACTTTCGTCTTTCTGCTTCCGGTTATATTTCCACCAAACAGCTGATCAGCAGGGGTGCTGGTGTTTTGAGTCTGCACTGAACATATATGAATGGCCTATTCTAAGGCTATCAATTAAAATGTTTCAAAAACCCCTTTAAAGCTTCTGCCCTGGGTTCAAGTTCAAGTCTGTAACAGAGTTTCCCCATCTATTATGCGCTAGTTATTATATTACTATAATGTTTATTTTCATAAATACTACTATAGTAGTGTACTACACTGGAACTGCTCCACCAACGGTAATAGCACTTACTTATGTAACCAATGTTCTTGGTATCACAAATGCTTATACATAATGCTATGCTATAAATGCTGCGTAAAGTACCTAAATATATTACTACACTATGTATAATATGGTGTACCACTTATACAATTGACCACTGTGTGTATACAATACTACAAGTCCTATTAAGGGTACGTTCATATGTACGCAGATTTGATGCGCAGGATTTGATGCACAGGATTTTCTGCTGCAGATTTCAATGTAAACTAAATGACTGAGCACAGCTTCTAATCTGCAGTTACAAATCATGTGCATCAAATCTGCTCAGGATCCTGTATGTGTGAGCATACCCTAAAGAAGTACTCCGGGATACAAAAACATATCCCCTATCCTAATGTATACTGTACGTCAGTATGTATATGTATGTATATATATTATATATATTTATATACACACACACACACATACACACACACACAACTATGGTTTAGGCAGCTACACAAAAAAGGCAAAACTACACTTTTTGAGCAAAAATACATCTTCAGGGGGTGCCGGAAGTTAAATCTATAGACAATACTACATCTTGTTAATTGAATCTTCATTCATAATGATTAGAGCCCATAAGAAAATTTCCATTAATGGGATATGGCTTCTATTACTAGTACTATTATGTACAGTTTTTATGTGGAGCATTTGGTAAATCCAGAATATTGAAATTGTTCTGCATACCTGTCACTAAGTCCTCAAAATGTCAGACAGATAAGCAATGAATGCAGAGTAACATGGCTGTGCCATAGATGCACGTGGGCACTTCTTATATGCCACTACTTGACAGTTTAATGACAGTTGAAGCCCCTGGGTGTTTACACTTATCACTCAGATATGTGACAGATAACATTGATGCTTTTGAGAGCAAATGGAGCAGATGGGTACCCGGTAGTGGAATGGCGGCTTGACGGGGGATTTAGTGGGACCCCTTACTGTGTTCTAGGGGGTTAGGACCTGCGAGGAATCATGTGTGTGTGTGTGTGGGGGGGGGGGGGGGGGTTGGAGTAAAGGGGTCAGAAGTTTAAGGGGAGGAGTCCAGGCGGAGTATTTAAGAGCCATATGGGAGGACACCATTCTTGCAGGAGAAGTGTTAGGTGAAGGTACCACCCACCCACCTTTGTGTTTTGTAAGTGGTGAGGGGGGCGATGTTGCGGTTTTTTGGCAGGTGAAAGGTTCCTCGGAGGTAGTAATTTTTCAGGGTAATCGGAGTATGGTGAGGTAATGAAGGAGCGGTGTGGCCAGCTGTTTATTAGGCTACAGCTGAAATGGGCTTCCTGGTAGTGGTTTGAGGCCTGGTTTAGTCCTCCAGGGACCCTTCTTGTCATGTGATATATGTCCATGTAAATCTGTTTATAGTATTAATAATGTTATTTAAACATGTATTACAGTGTTGTGTTAAAAAAAAAATGGTCCGAGCTGCCCATTCTCCACTATAACATGTGTCTTTGTTGTTTGTGGGAATAAGGGGATGTGGGAGTTATGGTAAGGGGGTTATAGGGGGAACTTATCTTAAGTCCCTCCAGTCAAGTATCTATGTAAAGACCATAATTTTTTTTCATTTATCAAGTGGGCATTGAGTAATAATCTTCATGTAACATTAAAGTGTCATTTGAAAAACGTTTGACATTTCATAGAGGCATGTCAAAAATCTTAAATGGTTGGGGGGTCTGCGTGTTCAGACCCCACATTGACCGCTAGAACGAATTAGGAGAAGTACTTGGCTTGCTGCAGGAGACCAGCTCCATAGACTTGCTATAGAATCTGTCTCCTGCAGCCAGGGAGAGAAGCACTCAGCCTTGTGCTTCTACCTGCTCATTGGGGTCTCAGCACCCAGACAATGACCAATTAAAATTTTTGGCATGTCATTTTAAAAATAAAATGTGTTAATAATATATCCACCTGGATACTGGGCTGCATGTAATTGTGAAATCATAGACATGACATGTTGAACCCCTTGCGTAAAATTACTGAGGAGCTTTGTGCCTGTATAAAAAGTCATCTAGAGATGTTTATTACTCAGACAATAGCAAATGGCACCACAATGCAATCCAGGTGAGAGAGTCATTGTAGAAAAAAGGGAAAATTACATTAATGCAAGTAAAGTATTCCCTTTTACAGTGGTTCCTCAAGTTCTAATATTAATTGGTTTCAGGATGACCATTGTATGTTAAAACAATGGTATGTGGAGACCATAACTCTATGGAAACCTGATAATTGTTTCTGAAACACCACAAAATTTCATAAAAAAATAGGTAAAAATGAGGATTAAAGAAAAAAAACAGATAACTAACACAGATAAAACAATTCCTTAAATATAAAAGTAAGGAGGAGCTGCTGGAAATTGTACAGTAAATCACTGTCTACTGTCCATGTAGAGGACGGGAGCTTCTTCAGGGTCCTGTAAAGTACGCACAATGTCCCAAAAAAGTAAAATTGTGCCAACCCCATCAGGTGTCCAAATGAGCAGCTAACCCTGGCACAGGTAAAGAGTAGTACAGAACATGTAGTACCACCCTGTACTGTAGGGGGTGCTACCAGACAGCCAGTCAGTGCATGCATTTCAGTAATATAGATGTTTTACCAGTGAAATGCCTATTCTGATTGGTCAGATTTTTAAGCCATTGACACGATTTGCAGATCTGGACTGTCTGTAGCATTGTATGTTATGTTTGGGTTCTAGTTACAATGGTCCAAAAAGACTCTTGTATGTTGAAAATATTGTATGTTGAGGCTTTGTAAGTTAAGGGACCACTCTATCTTATGTACACTGTATTAAGATCATCCCTTATGATTAGTTCGGGGGGTGTTTGGCTATTCCCTTGTCTATCTTATTTGGCGGCACAGATTCAGCAAGGGGTTTAGCTACTCTGGGTCCAGTAGGCAAATTGGTCTTACATAGGGTGGGGGGGATGCTCTATATTTATATTTTGGAACTTGTAGGCTAGACAAGGCCCCCTGACACACCTCCTACACTAACTTTGGTTAAAAGGTCTGGCAGCAGTTTAAATCGTTGATGCACTATGAGGGCTTTACTGCATTTACAACCCCCACCTGTCAAAACTTCAGGGTCTTGAAGGAGAGGCATACTGGAGGTCAATAGGAGTTAACCATCTGTCTCAACTTTTTCAGGGTATGAATTAAGGGGGTTATATGAATCAATTACACCTGTGTGTTGGCGTAAAAAGGCGGAAATATTTTTTTGTGACTTTTTGTCTTTTTAGGCCAGCTGCGTTACTTTTTACAAAGTAGATAGGGCTTACCATAAAGGAGGCATGGCCTCCAGCTCCCACCAAACCTACAACCTACACCAGACAACTAAGGCTGTGCATCTTAATAAATCAGGATTAGAGTACTTCCCCACAGATTAACTAAAAACTGGCATGTTAAACACTGGTCGTTAGCATATTTGGTCCTTTGTCTATTCAACATCTACTGTTTTCGAACCCGCTGTAAACTACAGTACTACAGAAAAAGATCACACAATGCAATTTTTGAATCTGATTTTTGTCTTTCTACTTCCCTGCTAGATTAGTTAGGAGTAGCCGTATTAGTCCAGTGATGCAAAAAGCAAAATTAAAAAGCAAAAAGATACTGCAACTACCGATGATTTTGCTTTTTACTTCCCTGCTATAAAGTCACAAAGTTGTCCTCTCCATTAAATTGCTAAAATAAATAGTGTTGAGCTGCATAGGCCATATTCGAATTTTCGATATTTCGCCAATATATGGACGAATATTCATCATATATTCGCTAAATTTGCATATTTGTAATATTCGCGTTAATTTCCGCATATGTGAAAATTTGCATATGCTAAAATGTACATATGAGAAAATTAGCATAATCGGAAATTCACATATGCAAAAGTTAGCATATGCACGTTTTCGCATATGCGAAAATTCGTATGACAGTCTCACACAGTAGTGTTAGAGCCTTCTTTACACCACACAAGCTGGAAGCAGAGAGGGGTGATCACTGTGATGTGTACTGTGAAGAAAAAAAAAAAAAACGAATATTCGTAATTGTAATATAGTGCTATATTCGTGAATATTCGCAAATTCGCAAATATGCAATATTCGCGAATAAAATTCGAATTGCAAATATTCGCGAGCAACACTAAAAATAAATAGCCCTTTATATGCTTAGTTTGCAGAATATGTGCTATTTACTAATGATTGTAGTTGGGGAGGTGTGTAATATATTTCAACTTGTTTTTTAACCCCTTAAGGACCCAGCCAATTTTAACCCCTTAAGGACCCAGCCCATTTTCACCTTAAGGACCCGGCCATTTTTTTTGCACATCTGACCACTGTCACTTTAAGCATTAATAACTTTGGGATGCTTTTACTTTTCATTCTGATTCCGAGACAGTTTTTTCATGACATATTCTACTTTATGTTAGTGGTAAATTTTTGTCGATACTTGCATAATTTCTTGGTCAAAAATTCAACATTTTTTTGAAAAATTTGAAAATGTTGCATTTTTTTTTACTTTGAAGCTCTCTGCTTATAAGGAAAATGGACATTCCAAATAAATTATATATTGATTACTTTTGGAAGACATCAGAGGGCTTCAAAGTTCAGCAGCAATTTTCAAATTTTTCACAAAATGTTCAAAATCAGAATTTTTCAGGGACCTGTTCAGTTTTGAAGAGGATTTGAAGGGCTTTAATATTAGAAATACCCCACAAATTACCCCAATATAAAAACTGCACCCCTCAAAGTATTCAAAATGACATTCAGTAAGTGCGTTAACCTTTCAGGTGTTTCACAAGGAATAGCAGCAAAGTGAAAGAGAAAATTCAAAATCTTAATTTTTTACACTCGCATGTTTCTTGTAGACCCAGGGTAATAAACAGCAGAGAACTCCCCACATGGCATACTATTTTGGAAATTACACCCCTCAAGGCACATAACAAGTGGTCCAGAGAGCCTTAACACCCTAAAAGTGTTTGACGACTTTTCATTAAAGTCAGGTTTTTTTTTTTCACTAAACTGCAGTTTTTTCCCCAAATTTACCATTTTTACAAAGGGTAATGGGAGAAAATGCCCCCCAAAATTTGTAACCCCATCTCTTCTGAGTATGTTAATACCCCATGTTAGGATGTAAAATGCTCTGCGGGTGAACTACAATGCTCAGAAGAGCAGGAGTCTCTTTGCTTTTTTTGCTTTTGGAAATCAAATTTTGCTGAAATGGTTTTTGAGGGGGCATGTTCTTGTAGATCCAGTTTTTAAATTTTTACAAGGGTTAATAGGAGAAAAAGCCGCCCAAAATTTGTAACCCAATTTATCATGAGTAAGGAAATACCTCATATGTATATATTAAGTGTTCGGCGGGCGCAGTAGAGGGCTCAGAAGGGAAGGAGCGACAATGGGATTTTGGAGAGTGGATTTTGCTGAAATGGTTTTTGGGGGGCATGTCACATTTAGGAAGCCCCTATGGCGCCAGAACAGCAAAAAAAAACAAAAAAAAAAACAACAACATGGCATACTATTTTGGAAACTACACCCCTCAAGGAACGTAACAAGGGGTACAGTGAGCCTTAACAACTCACAGGTGTTTGACGACTTTTGGTTAAAGGGGTTATCCAGGAAAAAACTTTTGTTTATATATCAACTGGCTTCAGAAAGTTAAACAGATTTGTAAATTACTTCTATTAAAAAATCTTATTCCTTTCAGTACTTATGAGCTTCTGAAGTTAAGGTTGTTCTTTTCTGTCTAATTGCTCTCTGATGACACGTGTCTCAGGAAACGCCCAGTTTAGAAGCAAACCCCCATAGCAAACATCTTCTAAACTGGGCGTTTCCCCAGACACGTGTCATCAGAGAGCACTTAGACAGAAAAGAACAACCTTAACTTCAGAAGCTCATAAGTACTGAAAGGATTAAGATTTTTTAATAGAAGTAATTTACAAAGCTGTTTAACTTTCTGGAGCCAGTTGATATATATACATATATATATATATATATATATATATATATATATAAAAAGTTTTTTTTTCCTGGAATACCCCTTTAACCCCTTAAGGACGCAGACAATTTTATTTTTATGTTTTCGTTTTTTCCTCATCGCCTTCAAAAAATCATAACTCTTTTATATTTTCATCCACAGACTAGTATGAGGGCTTGTTTTTTGCGCGACCAGTTTTCCGTTGTAATGCCATCACTCACTTTACCATAAAATGTAATGGCGCAACCAAAAAAATACTATTTGTGTTGGGAAATTAAAAAGAAAACCGCAATTTTGCTAATTTTGGAAGGTTTCATTTTCCCGCCGTACAATTTACGGTAAAAATTACATATTTTATTTATTCTTTAGGTCAATACAATTAAAATGATAAACTTTTTAACCAAATTAGTGCGTTTAAAATCCCCCTATTTTGAAGACCTATAACTTTTTAATTTTTCCGTATAAGTGGCGGTATGAGGGCTAATTTTTTGCGCCGTGATCAGTACTTTTTATTGATACCATATTTGCTTATATAAAACTTTTAATACATTTTTTATTAATTTTTTGGGAAATAAAATGTTATAAAAAAGCAGCTATTTTGGACTTTTTTTTTATTACGTTCACGCTGTATTTTTATTCCGTTCACACCGTACGGTATTTTTATTATTTATTTTTATTCCGTTCACACCGTACGGTATCATTAACATTTTATTTTAGTAGTTTTAGAAATTTACGCACGCGGCAATACCAAATATGTATATAAAATATTTTTTTAACACTTTTTGGGGGTGAAATAGGGAAAATGGGACAATTTACGTTTTTAATGGGGGAGGGGGTTATTCAAATTTTTTTTACTTTTACTTTTATTTTTACACTTTAATAGTCCCCATAGGGGACTATTTATAGCAATCACTCGATTGCTAATCCTGTTCAGTGCTATGTATAGGACATAGCACTGATCAGGGTTATCGGTCATCTTCTGCTCTGGTCTGCGGGAAGGTAGATCAGAGCAGAAGACTCCCGGAAGACAGCGGAGGCAGGTGAGGGGACCCCTGGCTGCCGTGCAGGATGATCGGATCGCCGCGGCAGTGATGCGGGTGATCCGATCATTCATTTTTGTGTCCGCAATGCTGCATATGCCGTGATCTGTATTTATCACGGCATCTGAGAAGTTAATGGCGGACATCCGCGGGATCGCGGGTGTCCGCCATTACCGGCGTGTCCCTGGCTGCGATCAACAGCCGGGACCTGCCACGCATGATCCGGGCATCGCTCCAATGCCCGCGGTTATGCTTAGGACGTAAATGTATGTCCTGGTGTGTTAAGTACACGTCACCAGGACATACATTTAAGTCCTTCGTCGTTAAGGGGTTAAAGTTGGATATGTAAATGGGAAAAAAAATCACAAAAATGCTTGTTTTCCCCCCCAAATTTTACATTTTTACAAGAAGTAAGAGGAGAAAATGACCCCCAAAATTTGTAACCCCATTTCTTCTTAGTATGGAAATATCCCATGTGTGGACGTCAAGTGCTCTGCTGGCGCACTACAATGCTCAGAAGAGAAGGAGCGCCATTGAGCTTTTGGAGAGAGAATTTGTTTGGAATGGAAGTCAGGGGCCATGTGCATTTACAAAGCCCCCTGTGGTGCCAGAACAGTGGACCACATGTGACCCCATTTTGGAAACTACACCCCTCACAGAATTTAATACGGGGTGCAGTGAGTATTTACACTCCACTGGCGTTTGACAGAGCTTTGGAACAGTGGGCTGGGCAAATGAAAAATAAAATTTTAAATTTTCTCGGACCACTGTTCCAAAAATCTGTCAGACTCCTGTGGGGGCATAAATGCTCACTTCACCACCTATTACATTACATGAGGGGTGTAGTTTCTAAAATGGGGTCACATGTGGGGGGGGGGTCCATTTTTCTGGCACTATGGGGGCTTTGTAAACACACGTGGCCTTCAATTCCGGACAAATTTTCTCTTCAAAAGCCCAATGGTGCTCCTTCTCTTCTGAGCATTGTAGTGCGCCCGCAGAGCACTATACATCCACATGTAGGGTATGGGGTTACTCAGAAGAAATGGGGTTACAAATTTTGGGAGTTTTTTTTCCTGTTTTCCCTTGTGAAAATAAAAAATTTAGGGTAACACCAGCATTTTAGTGAAAAATATATATTTTTTTTCATTTTCCCATTCAACTTTAATGAAAATTCTTCAAACACCTGTGGGGTGTTAAGGCTCACTGTAACCCTTGTTACATTCCGTTAGGAGTGTAGTTTCCAAAATGGGGTCACATGTGGGTATACATTTTTTTGCGTTTATGTCAGAATAGCTGTAAAATCAGCCACCCCTGTGCAAATCACCAATTTAGGCCTCAAATGAACATAGTGCACTCTCCTTTCTGAGCCATATTGTGTGTCCGCAGAGCATTTTACTCCCACATATGGGGTACTTTTCCTTGTACCTCTTGTGAAAATAAAAAGTATGAGGCAACACCAGCATGTTAGTGTAATTATTGTTTTTTTTATGCTAACAGGCTGGTGTAGCCCCCAACTTTTCCTTTTCATAAGGGGTAAAAGGAGAAAAAGCCCCCCAAAATTCGTAGTGCAATTTCTCCCGAGTACAGAAATACGCCATATGTGGCCCTAAACTGTTTCCTTGAAATATGACAGGGCTCCGAAGTAAGAGAGCGCCATGTGAATTTAAGGACTAAATTAGGGATTGCATAGGGGTGGACATAGGGGTATTCTACGCCAGTGATTCCGAGGAGTGGTAGTTTTGCAATATGTAGAGGGCCACAGTTTAGAGACCACTGCACAGTGATCTTCAAACTGTAGCCCTCCAGCTGTTCCAAAAATGCAAATCCCAGCATGCCCACACAGCAAACAGCTGTCTGGGCATGCTGAGAGTTGTAGTTTTGCAACATCTTGAGGGCTACAGTTTAGAGACCACTGTATAGTGGTCTCCAAACTGTAGCCCTCCAGAGTTTGTTAGGCTACTCACCATCTTCTGTAGGATCCAGGGAGCCACTTCGCCATCCTCTCTTGCCGATTGCCTCCCGCTGACGCCGCCGATTGTAAGTGGACCTTTGGCGCCGGTCACCATCGGTTCCCACGCTCTGTCCGGACTACAGTGGGTGGGCAGAGTAGGGGAACCGAACATTAAAACCCCCCGCCTCAATCTGCTATTGGTCATCGCTTCTGCACGACCAATAGCAGGGATAGGAGGAGTGGCACCCCTACCACCTCCCTCCTATCCCTTCAGGGGGATCGTGGGTGTCTTGGACAACCCTGATCCCCCTTATTTTCCGGGTCACTGGAGACTCTTATGACTCGGAATCACCGCAAATCACTGGGCAGCAGGCACCCCGGTCCAGTCCCCGCTCGGCACGTGGTGGGGACCGAAATTCCCACGGGCATGCAAGTAAACCCTGGGTCCTTAAGTACCAGGGAGCCAGGGCATACCCATACACCCTGGGTCCTTAAGGGGTTAATAAAAGTTTTTAGAATTATAACAAAGAATAAAACAAATCATATTAAATAAAATAATTATGTTGAATTGACACATCATACAATCATGGCCGTAAATGTTGGCACTAGAGATGAGCGAACTTACAGTAAATTCGATTTGTCACGAACTTCTCGGCTCGGCAGTTGATGACTTATCCTGCGTAAATTAGTTCAGCCTTCAGGTGCTCCGGTGGCTGGAAAAGGTGGATACATTCCTAGGAAAGAGTCTCCTAGGACTGTATCCACCTTTTCCAGCCCCCTGGAGAACCTGAAAGCTTAACTAATTTATGCAGGAAAAGATATCAACTGCCGAGCCAAGAAGTTAGTGATGAATCGAATTTACTGTAACTTCGCTCATCTCTAGTTGGCACCCCTGAAATTTTTCAAGAAAATTAAGTATTTCTCACAGAAAAGGATTGCAGTAACACATGTTTTGCTATACACGTTTATTCCCTTTGTGTGTATTGGAACTAAACCAAAAAAGGGAGAAAAAAAAGCAAATTGGACATGTCACACCAAACTCTAAAAATGGTCTGGACAAAATTATTGGCACCCTTTCAAAATTGTGGAAAAATAAGATTGTTTCAAGCATGTGATGCTTCTTTAAACTCACCTGGGGCAAGTAACAGGTGTGGGCAATATAAAAATCACACCTGAAAGCAAATAAAAAGGAGATAAGTTCACTTAGTCTTTGCATTGTGTGTCTGTGTGTGCCACACTAAGCGTGGACAACAGAAAGAGGAGAAGAGAACTGTCTGAGGACTTGAGAACCTAAATTGACGAAGCATATCAATAATCTCAAGGTTACAAGTCCATCTCCAGAGATCTAGATTTACCATTGTCCACAGTGCGTAACATAATCTAGAAGTTTACAACCCATGGCAATGTAGCTAATCTCCCTGGGCATGGATGGAAAAGAAAAATTGATGAAAGGTGTCAACGCAGGATAGTCTGGATGGTAGATAAGCAGCCCCAAACAAGTTCCAAAGCATCAATGTCAGCGCGAATTATCGGTTGACATTTAAATGAAATGAAACACTATGACAGGAGACCCAGGAGGACCCCACTGCTGACACAGAGACCTAAAAATGCAAGACTATATTTTGGCAAAATGAACTTGGGTAAGCCAAAATCCTTCTGGGAAAACGTCTTGTGGACAGATGAGACCAAGATGGTTAAAATTTACTTACCGAAATGTTTTCTTTCCATGAGTCCCGAGGCGGCACACAAAGGGTTAACATCTTTCTTTCCTCCTACTAGACAGAAGATATGGTCACAGGATTAATTAAAAACAATCAAGTAAATTAATTAATCCAGGGCACCTGGCCCTGACACCTCCTATCTGATAAATGTAGCACAGAAACCAAGACACGTGTAGTATGCAGCAAAAAAATAAATCTTTAATAGGGAGGGAATCTGTGCCGCCTCGGGACTCATGGAAAGAAAAAAATTTGGTAAGTAAATTTTAACCTTCCATTTCGTCCCTCGGCGGCACACAAAGGGATATGCAAAGCAGTAAATTAAAGGGGGGGGGGGGGGGGGGTAAAGAGGAAGCCATTTCCAGCACGTTTCTGCCAAAGAACGCCTCCCTGCCAGACGTGAGGTTCAATCTGTACTGGTTGATGAAGGTGTCCGGAGATGACCAAGTCGCTGCACGGCATATTTCATCAAGGGAGACTTGCGCTAGATTAGCCCAGGATGTGGACATGGCCCTGGTGGAATGGGCACGGACACCTAAAGGAGAATCTTCCCCACGGAGGGAATAACAGAAACAAATTACTGACTTAATCCAGCGTGCCAGAGAAGCTTTGGATGCTGGTTTCCCCTTATTCGGGCCCTGGAACTGCACAAAGAGAGTCTCTGACTGTCTGAACTGCTTGGTTCTATCAATATAGGAGAGAACAGCTCTTTTCACATCCAGAGAATGTAGAGAGATCTGTATTTCACTTTGAGGATTAGGATAAAAATCCGGCAAAAAAAAATCTTGACTAAGATTAGCATCCAAACATACTTTCGGTCTGAAAGATGGATTCAGAAGAAGAGCTAAACAGTCCTGTTGAGCTCTAATATAGGGAGGAAGACAAAGCTTGGAGCTCCGAGACTCTGTTAGCCGAGGTGATGGCCACCAAAAACAGTGTTTTCCAGGAGAGGAATTTGACATCAGACTCGTCAATAGGCTCAAAAGGATCACTTGTTAGAGCTTGAAGAACTGACGGTAAGTCCCATGACGGTATTGGAGGTGAAACTGAAGGTCTGAGGTTAAATACTCCTTTGAAGAATCTGGAGACTAGGGCATTGCTGGAAAAGAATCCTTGGAAAAAATTATTAATGGCAGCGAAATGCACCCTAAGGGTGTTAGGCAAAACCATCTTTCAAAAATTCCAAGACTTGAGACAGAGATTGAGAATCAATGTGATGATCCAAACACCATGAATTAAAGATTTTAAAAACTCTGGAGTAGATTTTAAGAGTGGATGGCTTTCTTGAAGCAGCAAGGAGCTTGATTACATCCTCAGAGAACCCCTGGGAGCTCAGAGTTAACCTTTCAGCAGCCATGCTGTCAGTCTCAACTTGTGAAGGCCCGGATGGCATAAGCCTTCTTGGAGAAGTCAGTCCGGTAGAAGTGGAAGCTCCCAGAGACAGCCTCTCGAAAGCTTCCACGCGAGCTGGTACCAGGCCCTCCTGGGCCAGAACGGAAGGATCGCTAGGACTTTGGCATGGTCCTCCTTGATTTTCAGCAACATGCGAGGAATTAGAGGAAATGGAGGGAATGCATACAGGAATCTGTTGTTCCACGGAAAGGACAGACCATCTAGGTGGTCGGGGAGGTTTGTCCGATAAATGGAGCAGAATGCAGGAATTTTCCTGTTCTCCCTCGTAGCCATGACATCCATTTCTGGAAGACCGAACCTCTGGACTAGCTGTTGGAAAATTATCGGATTGAGGCTCCACTCTGATGGATTGAGAATCCTTCCGCTCAGAAAATCCACACAAGAATTCAGGGATCCTCTGATATGAACAGCATGAAGATCTATCAGGTGTTCTTCCGCCCAGGCCATGAGAGGGCGACATTCCTCCATCAACTGGGATGATCTCGTACCTCCCTGCTTGTTTAGGTAGAATACGGAAGGGAGATTGTCCGATTGTATCAGGACCCGACGGCCCTCGGACTTCAGCCTAAAGAGTCTGTCCTCCGACAGGGAAAGCCTCATGTTGACCGAGTCGATCACAAAGCCCAGAAAACTCCCCTGTGTAGTTGGAGATAGGCTGGACTTCTGGAAGTTGATGAGAAACCCATGGTCTTGCAGTACTGAGATGGTTAGATGAAGATGATGCAGCAACAGATCCTTGGAGTGAGCTAGTATCAGCCAATCGTCCAAGTATGGAATTAGATTCACTCCCTGCAGACGAAGATGAGCGGCCAGAATAGCAGCTACTTTCGTAAAGACTCGAGGTGATGACGACAGGCCGAAAGGGAGGCACGTAAATTGGTAGTGACAGATTTCTTTGTCTACTACAACCGCCAACATCAGGAATCTTCTGTGAGATTTTAGAACTGGCACATGAAGATAGGCATCTTTCATGTCGATGGTCGCCATGAAGTCCCCCTCCTCGATAAGAGCCAGCACGGACCTTATGGTGTCCATCTTGAAATGTTTCTTTACAACATACTTGTTCAAAAAGGTAAGATCTATCACAAGTCTCCATGAACCTCCCTTCTTGGGGACCGCGAAGACTCTTGAGTAGATGCAAAAACCCTTTTGATGGACTGGTACGGGTTTGAGGGCGCCTTTCTGCAGGAATTCTGAGATGAGAGGAATGACATGAGGATCGTTTCTATTTATGAAAAATTTGTTTGGGGGAATTGAAATTAGTTCTATGGCATAGCCTCTTGAAATGATGGAGTTTACCCACGAATCTGAGGACGTTTGACACCAGAGAGAGGCAAAAAGGGAGAGCCTGGCGCCTACTCGGGGCAAACAGGAGATGGCGTCAAAAGCCCTTGCTCTTCTCACCTCCTTGAGGAGACTTCTTTTTGTAAGAAGAGGATTGCTGGCGAGGTTGGCATCTTTGTCTACCCCTTTGAGCTCCAAAACGCCTATGCGGAGGGGAAGAGCAATATTGTCTTCTTCTATTGCGATAGTTAGGATTCTTAGCAGGAGAGGAGAAAAATATCCCCTTCTTGTTACTCATCCCTTCCAATATTGGATTTAACTAAGATCCAAAAAGTTCTCGACCCTCAAAAGGTAGCGAGCAAAAATGATTTTTTGCTGGGACATCCCCAGACCACTTTTTTTGCCAGAGAGCTCTTCTGGCGGAGGTGGAACTAGCAAGAATTTTGGAGTTCAGGCGTAGGATGTCTAATGGAAAGTCCGCAAAAAAATCAGCAGCCAGCTTCATTTTAGGGAGATCCTGTAAGTTTTCATCTCTGGAGACACCATCCTGCAGATCCCTTGTAAGTTGAGAGAGCCAGAGTCGCAGAGCGCGACCAACAGAGATGGAAGCCAATGTTGCCTTACAGGCTGAAGAGGCTGAGGGGTAAATTCTCTTGAGAGAGCCTTCAGCTCGTCTGTCCATATGGTCCCTCAACAAGGAGGATTCATCGGAGGGGAACATAGACTTTTTAGATAGTCTGGCTACCGCTAAATCAACTTTAGGTAAGGCCTCCCATTCCTCCGTGCTTTTAGGATCTAACTTATAAAGCATCTTAAACCTAGATCCTAGATCAGGCTTTTTCTCCAGTTTTTGCCATTTCACTTTCATAAGGGGATCCAGCAGAGGCTGACCTGGAAATGAAAGTGCACTAGAATGTGGAAAATAAAAAAGCGCCTCCTTTTTAGGAAGATTATCTTCCCCCGGTTCTCCCTTTACGTTTTTTTTAACCAATTTCATTAAAGAGTTAATCTTCTTTTTTCTGAGGAGATAATAATCTTCTGGGGAGCCAACTTCTGCAAGTTACTGGGAAGAGGAGGATACAATTTCACCCTCATAGTCCGATGAGGATACTGAAGAAGACACCGGAGAAACAGGCGGTTTAGAAGCACTAGGACTGGAGGTTTTAGATGACTTATGATGGGAAGACAAGTCTGACAGTACTGAATGTAGATTGGACCTAAACCACCTAAATAGCTGCTTAGCCTCGGACTGAAAAGTACTGGAAGCAGGGGCGTAGTCAGAACATACCGAACATAGATCCGGGGAGTAGTCATCCGGCAGCGGTTGGGCACACTGAAGGCATAACCTATGGCGCTCCTTTCTTTTCCTCTTCTTGGAAACATGGGCATCCTGAGGTTTATCCATACTGAAAAACCCAAGGAAAAAAACACATCAGAAAAAAAACACCCATACACAGTAACAGCCTATCACAGTAAAATTAATGGGACCCATAACAACTATGATAATCATTCCCTAAGCAGGGGAGCAGCCTCAGTGAAAAAAATATATTTATATTTATAGTCCAAAAAGAAACAGGTCCCCCCTGTTGCAGATGGACTTACCTTGTAGTGGCAGGGATAGCGCACCAGGCAGAGGCTGGACCGGCCCACGGCAAAGTCCTGCCATAAATAAGCAAACCGGACCCGGAAATGAGCAAAACTACGGGCAGTAGTAAGGGGAAAAGGAATACTTACTCCCTGCATGAAAACTGTCCCCACTGTGGACTCCGGAATTACGTCACTGGCAGCGCCTGTGCACTGCCGACGGAAGCGCCGCGGACCGCCGACCCGGAAGTTGCGACGCTAGGAGCGCTTAGAGGCAGGGGAACGGGCACTACACTGCAGGTAAGCGTGCAGGGGGGCCCCGATACTAAAAAAAACCCCAACATACCTGCAAGACAGACAGTGCCCCACATGCGCTTCCCAGAAACACTGGGAAGAAACAAGGGCCCCATACACATTGGAAGCCTGTGGAACCCACAGGCAGAGCCAACGGTGCCTAACTCCACGTTCTTCTATTGAGATAGTTACTAAAAAAATAAAAAAGGAAAAAAACTGACCATACTGTCCCCAGGACAGAAGAAAAAAACACGTGTCTTGGTTTCTGTGCTACATTTATCAGATAGGAGGTGTCGGGGCCAGGTGCCCTGGATTAATTAATTTACTTGATTGTTTTTAATTAATCCTGTGACCATATCTTCTGTCTAGTAGGAGGAAAGAAAGATGTTAACCCTTTGTGTGCCGCCGAGGGATGAAATGGAAAGAGCTTTTTGGTAAAGCACATCATTCTACTGTTTACAAAAAATGGAATGAGGCTTACAAAGAGAAGAACACAGTACCTTCAGTGAAATATGGTAGAGGTTCAATGATGTTTTGGGGTTGTTTTGCTGCCTCTGCCACTGGGTGCCTTGAATGTGCGCAAGGCATCATGAAATCTGAGGATTACCAACAGATTTTGGCTCAGTGCCCAGTGTCAGAAAGCTGGGTTTGCGTCCGAGATCTTTGGTCTTCTAGCAGGACAATGACCACAAACATACATCAAAAGACGTGAGACGTGTAAGAATCTTAATGATGGTTATAGGAAGCGACTGATTTCAGTTTTTTTTTTCCAAAGGGTGTTCAACAAAATATTAAGTTAAGGGTGCCAATAAATATGTCCAGACCATTTTTGGAGTTTGGTGTAACATTATGTCCAATTTGCTTTTTTTTCTCCCTTTTTTCTCCCAACATTTACGGCCATGACTGTATATTAGATTCACAATGTCTGCAATAATACTTGGTATCACATGTAATGCAAATTTACTAGACTGTGTTGTGTTTAAAAATGGTCACTGTGGATTCAAACAACTTCCTTTGCTATTTTTGTAAATCACTTCTTTACTTCTTTACCCCAGAAACACAGCTCTAAAGTTGTGGCCAATACATGCCTCACTTCTCTGCAATCTGCTGTCCACTGCCTGTTGTTAGGCTCAGTCCATCTTTAACGCCTTAAGGACGCAGGGCGTACCTGTAAGCCCTACGCCCGATCCCGGTGTTTAAAACGGGGTCACGCCGTGACCCCGCATCACACCGGGTCGGTCCCAGCTGTTAATCATAGCCGGGACCCTGGGCTAACAGCGGCATCGATCGTTGTGCCGCGCGCTGTTAACCCTTCAGACGCGGCGATCAAAGTTGACCGCCGCATCTGAAACTGAAAGTAAACACTTCCCGGCAGCTCAGTCGGGCTGATAAAATCGTGATGTTCTGATCAGCTGGGACGCTGGGTCTCCTTACCTGTATCCGCGGCGTCCGATCGTCGATTGATTGCTCCATGCCTGAGCTACAGGCTTGAGCAAACGAGCCCCTACCTCACTGATCCATGCAAAGCTATGGCTTTGCAGGGATCAGCATAGGAGATCAGTGTGTGCAGTGTTATAGCTCCCTATGGGAGCTATAACACTGCAAAAAAAGAGTGGAAAAAAAAAGTTAACAAAGGTCATTTAACCCCTTCCCTAATGAGAGTTTTAATCACCCCCCTTTTCCCATAAAAAAACTGTGTAAATAAAAATAAACAGATGTGGTATCGCCACGTGCAGAAATGTTCGAACTATAAAAATATATTGTTAATTAAATCACACAGTCAATGGCATGCGCGCAAAAAAATTCCAAAGTCCAAAATAGTGTATTTTTGGTCCCTTTTTATATAATGAAAAAATGAATAAAAAGTGATCAAAAAGTCCAAACAATGAAAAAATGGTACCGATAAAAACTTCAGAACACGGCGCAAAAAATGAGCTCTCATACCGACCCGTACGCAGTAAAAAAAAAAGTTATAGGGGTTAGAAGATGAGAATTTTTAACATATAAATTTTCCTGCATGCAGTTATGATTTTTTCCCGAAGTACGACAATATCCAACCTATATAAGTAGGGTATCATTTTAACTGTATGGACCTACTGAATAAAGATAAGGTGTTATTTTTACCGAAAAATTAACTGCGTAGAAACGGAATCGCCGTTGAAATGACTAATGTCACTGCAAAGTAAAATTGGTGGTGCAAGAAATAAGCCATCATATGAAATTTTATTTGCAAAATTGAAAGCGTTATGATTTTTAGAAGGTGATGAGGAAAAAATGAAACTGCAAAAACGGAAAAACCCTGCGTTCTTAAGGGGTTAAAGAATAATGTGTGTTGTTCCTAAGGAACAGAGGTACCATATAAAACTTAGCCTTTAATAATATTACTGGATGAAATCACAAATATAGACAAAAATTTGCCGGTTACTCATGTAGAAAGAGGTAAAACCAACTAACTACTTACTCAAGACAAATGCTGCAATCTGCAGTGCGTAACTTGCTACTCAGCTTCCTTTTATTACATCAATAATAATATTGTTCCTGTCCCAACACGTTTCCATGCGAGGAACTTCATCAGGGGACATATATTGAATAGATGTGCACAAAATCAAAAACACCGCTCCATAATTCACATAAAATATGATTACTAGTGAGAAGCGAGCACTAGGTCCACATAGGCTAACCACAAAGTCAGCCCATTAGTAACAATCTCCTATATTGGCCTTATGAGGTTTGGTTAGTATAGATAATAATAGCAGCACAGAAACATCTCCACTATATGCATCAAGGGATAATAAGTCTACCGCTCTCCGGAATGCTGAGACCTAATAATAAAGAAAAATATACCCCCCTCCTGTAGGCTTGCATTGAGGGGCGGAGCGTGACTTCACACGGGGCGGAGGCGTGAGGTCACACGCCGTCGGCCCTGTGGTCGCCGCTAATCAGACCCGGAGTGAACACGCTTCAGGGACTGATTACAAATGGGGTGCCGCGTGCAAGATCCCGAGGGTCCCCAGCGGCGGGACTCCCGCGATCAGGCATCTTATCCCCTATACTTTGGATAGGGGATAAGATGTCTAAGCACCGGAGAACCCCTTTAAAGGAAATGTGGAAAACTCCTCAATTCCATTAAAGCTTTTTTTGTAGTAAACAAAGGCATCACCGCATGTATTGGATTGGATAAGTAGTGCTGCATTACTTTGGGACTATATATATATATATATATATCTATGGGAATATGCAAATCAGCTCATTACATCACCTTTTCAGGCGATGTTCCCTGGTATCAGCTTAGCTCCAGTTACGGAATATAAAAAGCTAATCGGGATTAATGCCAAGCCAGAACTCTCTCTCCAGAAGGAAAGAGTACCCATCTGCAGACAGCGGTTTTGGGGTACTTGCCCCTCGTCCGTACAGAGCAGGGTGATCTTGCTTGGCAAGGTGGGTGAAAAAAGGTCTGATGTGGAGGAATGTTTCTAACTGGGGAGCAGGGCCTTAAATCTGTTTGGCACTATCCATATTTGTGAAGTGTTGGTGTGGCACCATGGTCAATCTACTCTGATGCATCAGGCATTGGTGGTTGGAAATCCTGGCTGATCCATGCCTGATTCATCTTCACAAAGGTCAGTCTCTCCACATTTTTTGTGGACAGACGAGTTCTCCTTGGGGTGACTATGGCCCCCGTCTGCACTATACATCCACTCAGATGGCACATTACTGGCCGGGCAGAACAGCTTTTCCAGGGCAAACTCTGCTATTTGTGGCCACAAATCAAGTCCAGCAGATCTTCAGGGTGTGTTGGCATGGGCATGTCAAGGTATGCCACCACCTGCTGGTTCAGGTCCTGCTCCAGGTGTACCTGCTGCTGATGAGTTGCTTCACTATGTGGGTGAAGAAAGCTACTCATCATCAACTGTGGACTTAGGCTGATGCTGATGGAGCTGGTACTGCTTCTGCCACCCCACCCCTCCCCAACAGCCATGACAGTGGAAGGTGAGCGCAGGGGGCCCCCCGATTCAGACCTGCGAGAGGATGGACGATGGCGCTGATAGGCATTGGCCAACTGACTACATAGGATGCCTCTGTAGTAGGTCACTTTGTCCTCCCTCTCAGTGGGTGTAAAAAAAGGCCCCTATTTTGTGGCGGTGGCAAGGGTCCATTATGGTGGAGATCCAGAAGTCATCCCACTGCCAAATTGTGACAATTTGTCTGTCACCACACAGCAAGTGAGCATGCATCGTGCCATTTTTGCAAGTGACTCGGAGGGACTCCCTGCCTCCATCTCCACTGCATACTGCCACAGTGTGTCTGGGTCCTCTGTCTCGCCTTCCTCATAACCATCTAGCTCCTCTGGTGGCTCCTGCTCCTCCTCTCCTGTCAGATTACTAGAAAAAACGCCCATTTGGCAAAACCTAAACTGTGCTCCACTGTGCCCCTCCCCCTCCTCCAGTTCAGTTGAGATGTAGGCGCCACGTCTCCAGTGCCCTGACCAGCCATCGTTTCCAACACGTGTTGTAAGAAATGAAGCGGTGGAATGTCGTCGTTCATTCTGTAATCCTGGCGACTTACTAATAATGTGGCTTCCTCAAAGGGCCTGAGCAAACGGTAGGTGTCACGTATGAGCTGCCACTGGTTCACATTGAAGTTACACAGGGGAGTACCCCTATCCGCTTTGATCATCAAGAAATCGGTGATGGCTTTTCTCTGTTCGTACAGTCGGTCCAACATATAGAGGGTAGAATTCCAACATGTGGCAACGTCACAAATCAGACTATGTTGGGGGATACCGTTCTGATGCTGCAGCTCAAGGAGGGGGTGCTTTGCGGTCTACAAGTGGCTGAAGTGCATGCAAAGTTTCCTTCCCATTGTTAGGATGTCTTGAAAATGGGGGGGGAAACACTTCATGAACACCTTGACAACTAGATTTAACATGTGTGCCATGCAGGGTGCATTGCTCAGCCTTCCCAGTCGCAGTGCATGCAAAATGTTCTTCCCGTCGTCCGTCACTATGGTTCCCATTTGAGTTTTTGTGGAGTAAGCCATGCTCCAATTTCTTTATGAATGACTTTTAGCAGTTCCTCCTCTGTGTGACTCTTTTCGCCAAGGCAAACCATGTGAAGAACAGTGTGACACCACCGTGCCCTGCACACATGGTAGGCAGAAGGGCCACTTAGACTTGTCTGGGCAGTGGAGGCTGAGGACATGGTGGAGGATGAGGAGGCGGAGTCGCACACTGTCACAGGACCAACAGCCTGAGAGCGTGGAGGAGGAAGCGGCGGGACCTGTCCAAGGTGGTGTTGTGGCTGTGCGGGATCCACATTCACCCAGTGAGCCATAAAAGACATGTATTGTCCCTGACCATAGTTACAGCTCCAGACGTCGGTGCTGCCGTGCACTTTGGTACACACAGACAGGCTCAAGGACTGGACCACCTTCTCTTCCACAAAATTGTGCAGGGCTGGTACTGCCTTCTTTTCAAAGAAATGACGGCTTGGCACTCTCCACCTCAGCTCGGCACAAGTCATCAGTTCTCTGAAAGGTGCTGAGTCCACCACTTGAAAAGGGAGGGACTGCAGCACCAGCAACTTGGACAGTAGCACATTCTGCTTCTGCATCATTGGATGAGTGGGCGCACACTGTTGTCTCTTGGACATAGCTTCGCCGATGGATTGTTAGCTGAATGGCTGACTAAAAGTAGGAGGAACAGGAGCATCTGGAGCGACAGAAGGAGGGTATGACACACAGCTCCCTTCGGCAGAGGTGGTGGAGCCTTGGCTGGCTGAAAGAGGGAGCGGCGTGCCACTGGGTGATGCAGCAGGCTAGCACCACTACATCGGAGCCATGGTTCTCCCAGGCCGTTTTATGGTGGCAAAGCATATGTTGATGCCGAGTAGCTGATTTTCCAACCAACAGTCCGCACAAATTGACTGCTTCTGCCACCGTCTCCAGGAACCCCTACTCCACTTACTCTCGGGAAGGTACGCTGCGGCAAAGCAGGTGGTCTCCCCCGGGCACGTTCGGCTCCAGAATTTCCACTTCTGCCACCATGCTGACTGCTAACTATGCTACCACCCTGCTGGAACAGCATAGTACAGAGGCAATGGGAGGACAGGCACTGCTGTTGTATGCACTTATGAGGGCAGAAAAATGTGCTACTGTACACTTAAAAAAACGTATTTTAGTAAAACACCAGCCAGTAATTACTTTTGCCTGGACTTTCACAGAATCTAGGCCCTTGACAGATTAACAGGTACTTAGATGTACTTATGTGGTATGCACTTATGAGGGCAGAAAAATGCAATACAGTACGCTTAAAAAAATGAATTTTTGCACAACAACAGCAGTACACAACAGTGCTGCAGCACAAAAAACTATAACTAGCAGATGTGTATGACTAAGGTCCAGTCTTAGGACCGAAACGCATCACCCTGTCATGTTCTCCTGGTCTTTGTAGCTTTTATTGGAATAAACATCCTGCTTTCTGACATTCGCGCTGGACACTTTGCCTTTGTTAGCAGATGATTTGTTATGTTATTGTTATAACAGAATTGTGCTGAAAAAGTTTTCCTGCCTCCTCTGCTAAGGTTTATGAAGTTGAGGCAGCTCCAGCTTGTTGAAATGTATGAGGCAACACACAGCTATCTGCCCCTATTTGTAATACAATGCTGAAAAAAGTAACTGGGAGGTTAATGGCTGCAGTAAAAATCATTTTCAGTGAAAAAAACACTGCTCTCTGTCCACCAGAACGCTGATGTGACTAGGATGTGAAACACAACTGGAATTAGCTTTTCTGTGTAACACACACACACACACACACACAGCAATGTCTTTCTATCTCTATGCAGTGCAATGAAAGATATGACGAGCCGCAAAATGGCTGCCGAATATATAGGGTTGTGACATCACAGGGGTGACTGGCTGCTGATAGGATGCATCCTTCCCGCCTTGCCTTCTCGCCTTCCCCGGATTCCTTGCCCCATGTACTGACATGTGGATCCGCCATTTTAGATGCCCTGGAGCCTGGACCGCAGTAAATGGAGTTTAATTAAGGGATTTGGCAAAAGAATTGCGGCAATATTCACGTTAGTTACTAATCGAATATTTCATGAAGTTCGTAACAAATTCGGGTTCGTGAGCTTCGATTTGCTCATCTCTAACTACTGTACACCTTCTGGTGTATGGCCCTTTAAAAATATTGTAGTTGCAATACCTTTTAGATATACCATCTGGTTCTACATTTTTATGTATATTGCAATTATTTTGGTTGCTACTTCCTATCACACATACAATGGTTGTGTGGCACTTTAAGAATAGTGTGGTCACAATAGTGTATGCTTTCAGTTGCTACTATATACCTGGATAAAGTAAAATGACTAGACATATTATTACATGGTGACGGGGTTGCTCTTTTTCAGCTCCTTAACCCCTTTAAATACTGCCCTATAGCCGTAATCAGTAGAGCTATATTGTAAGTAGTTAATTTCTGCTGCAGATGCTTCCACCGTTGCATACTTTGAGTTCTCGATATACGGGGAGCTAAGGAGGCTCCGCCCCCTCTAGTGCATCAGAGAGGCCTATTCCTCAAGACGGGAACAGGAAGTGCTGCGTAGCGATCAGAGATGCTGGCGTATACACATGCATGGTATTTATTTATTCTTTCTAGTTTACTAATACCATCAAAGTATCCTCCATTTCTTTCCACTTTCATGTTTTTTACCATTCCCTTTTTCTGTTTTTCTCCCTTCTCAGCTGTTTCCTGTTTTTTGATAGTATAAGCATGACTTATATTTTTTTCGTGCTATACGCTTACTACCTGCATATAAATGATTCCATCGAACAGCTCCGAAAAGGGGAAACAAATGTAACCATTTAATATGTATGTTTAAAAAAAATTTCATTTACTACCGTATCAATTCGGTATTGATTTTTTTGTAATTCTATTTACATTTTAATGAATGGTGTAATTATGTATGCAGGTGTGTCTAGAGGCGTCACGCTTGGTGCCGTCACTTCCACCCTGCATATATAAGTGGATCCTTGAAGTTGTAACATGTGTATGACTAAGGCCCTGCGGGCCGAAACGCATCACGTTACATGAACCCTTGCTGTTTAACATGGCAACTATGATTTCTTAATAAAGAAGTTCCTTATTCATGAGTCATGGACATTCTCTTCCTTTTTCTGCTGTTTATGTGGATTTATCCAAGTCCAGTCCGGGCGCATGCAACAGGAGTGAGCTGGTATTCCTTGTTCTTTGGATATTATTATCTATACTAACCAAACCTGATAAGGCCAATATAGGCAATTGTTACTAATGGGCTGACTTCTTGGTTAGCCTATGTGGACCTAGTGCTCGCTTCTCCCTAGTGATTATATTTTATGTGAATTATGGTGCGATGTTTTTGATTTTGTGCGCATCTATTCTACATATTGTCCCTGATGAAGTGTGGGGGACTCAGATGAACAAATTCCTCACATGGAAATGCAGTGGGACAGGGACAATATCATTAGCGATGTAATAAAAGGAAGCTGAGTAGCAAGTTACACACTGCAGATTGCAGCATTTGTCTTGAACCTCATTCTACATGGGTAACCGGCACTTTTTTGTCCATATTTGTGATTTTATCTAGTAGTATTGTTAAAGGTGAAGTATTATATGGCACCTCTGTTCCTTAGGAACAACACACATTATTCTTTATTATTTGCCAAGGTGTTTTGTTGTATCCTGCTAGTGTATGGCTATACTGTGATATACACATATGGGGAGATTTATCAAAGCCTGTCCAGAGGAAAAGTTGCCCAGTTGCCCATAGCATCCAATCAGCTTGCTTCTTTCATTTTTAACAAGGCCTCTGCAAAATGAAAGAAGCGATCTGATTGGTTGCTTTAGGCAACTGGGCAACTTTTCCTCTGCAAAGGTTTTGATAAATCTCTCCCATAAAGTTTCACTTTAGTAACAGAAACACCAAGACAGAACACAGGAAGTGGGGGTGGGGATTAACTACTGCTATGTGCAGGAGAGGGGAAAAAATAGCCTGGAATGTGTACCTGCAATCTGTGAGCCCAGGTTACCCTTCCCTACAATGCTGCTTTCATTTCTTCTTACATAGAACATTCCAAAGACAGTGCATCATTAACCCAGTTGTGCACCCACATGCAATCTATAGAAGTGTATTGTAAATAATCCCTCAGCACAGTGCCAACCTGTTTAGTCTAATGCACTGTCAACAGGACTGCTATGTGAGGGCAAAGTAAAGAAGAATAAATGCTCAGACAAGTAAGGGATGAAGTAATTATGTGTATACTACTAGCAAACTGCTCAGTTCTGTTCCAGTCCCCTAAAATGGAGAGAATAAGTGTTACGCCGAGCGCTCCGGGTCCCTGCTCCTCCCCGGAGCGCTCACGGCGTCTCTCTCCCTGCAGCGCCCCGGTCAGTCCCGCTGACCGGGAGCGCTGCACTCACATGGCCGTCGGGGATGCGATTCGCACAGCGGGACGCGCCCGCTCGCGAATCGCATCCCAAGTCACTTACCCGTCCCGGTCCCCTGCTGTCATGTGCTGTTCCAGTCCCCTAAAATGGAGAGAATAAGTGTTACGCCGAGCGCTCCGGGTCCCTGCTCCTCCCCGGAGCGCTCACGGCGTCTCTCTCCCTGCAGCGCCCCGGTCAGTCCCGCTGACCGGGAGCGCTGAGATGATTGGTGCCTGGCCCAATTAGCTTAATTGGCTTCCACCTGCTCCCTGGCTATATCACATCACTTCCCCTGCACTCCCTTGCCGGATCTTGTTGCCTTGTGCCAGTGAAAGCGTTTAGTGTTGTCCAAGCCTGTGTTACCTGAACTCTTGCTATCCATCTTGACTACGAACCTTGCCGCCTGCCCCGACCTTCTGCTACGTCTGACCTTGCCTCTGCCTAGTCCTTCTGTCCCACGCCTCCTCAGCAGTCAGCGAGGTTGAGCCGTTGCTAGTGGATACGACCTGGTTGCTACTGCCGCAGCAAGACCATCCCGCTTTGCGGCGGGCTCTGGTGAACACCAGTAGCCTCTTAGAACCGGTCCACCAGCACGGTCCACGCCAATCCCTCGCTGACACAGTGGATCCACAACCTGTAAGCCGAATCGTGACAGTAGATCCGGCCATGGATCCCGCTGAGGTGCCGCTGCCAAGTCTCGCTGACCTTCCCACGGTGGTCGCTCAGCAATCGCAGCAGATTGCCCAACAAGGACAGCAGCTGTCGCAGTTGACCGCCATGTTACAGCAACTTCTGCCTCTGCTACAGCAGCAACCATCTCCTCCGCCAGCTCCTGCACCTCCTCCGCAGCGAGTGGCCGCTCCTAGCCTCCGCTTGTCCCTGCCGGACAAATTTGATGGGGACTCTAGACTCTGCCGTGGATTTTTGTCTCAATGTTCCCTGCATATGGAGATGTTGTCGGACTTGTTTCCTACAGAACGGTCTAAGGTGGCGTTCGTAGTGAGCCTTCTTTCAGGAAAGACCTTGTCTTGGGCCACACCGCTCTGGGATCGCAATGATCCTGCCACAGCCACAGTCCAGTCCTTCTTCGCTGAAGTCCGTAGTGTCTTCGAGGAACCAGCCCGAGCTTCTTCTGCCGAGACTGCCCTGCTGAACCTGGTCCAGGGTAATTCTTCAGTCGGCGAGTACGCCGTCCAATTTCGTACTCTTGCTTCCGAATTATCATGGAATAACGAGGCTCAGCAAGACCATCCCGCAGCAAGACCATCCCGCTTTGCGGCGGGCTCTGGTGAACACCAGTAGCCTCTTAGAACCGGTCCACCAGCACGGTCCACGCCAATCCCTCGCTGACACAGTGGATCCACAACCTGTAAGCCGAATCGTGACAATAAGAAATAGCTGTGCACCATGGAAGGGACTCTCAAGGGCTCAATAACAGCAGTGAAAGCACTTAAATCGTCTTTTCATCACTCTAAAGGGTTAATGTAACAAAACCATGCAGATTTCTAATAATCTTTAAAACTCACTGGAACACTTTAAAACCTGCTGTATCTGTGGTTACTGATACAGACATGGTATTTCAAAAGAGGTTGGTGCGAAATTATAGACTCAGTATTCATAACTGAGAGAATGTAAGACAAATTTATTAACATGAAAATACACACTATCTAAGTTTTATCTATACCAGGGGTCGGCAACCCCTGGCACGCGTGCTATTCATGGCACGCAGGGTGCTCTTGAGTGGCACGCGGGGCTGGCTCCGGACAGAGAGGCGTTCACTCCGCTAATGGGGATCCAGGACGCTTGTCCCGGATACCCAGCCAAGTGAGCATGCGCCGCTTTAAGCTGTGTGCGCACACGAACACACAGCTTAAGCCTCCTCTCAGTGTGAGCTGCAGGACCTGCGGCTTCACTGAGAGGAGACCTGTGAACTCTGCCCCCACGCAGTGCAGGCGCCGATGACATCACATAAAAATTTCTGCACTGTAGCGGGAGAAGAACGCAGCCAGCTTGTACTTCCCAGGAGATCGCTGCCTGGGGAATAGGTAAGTACTTTTTTTTTTCATTCATCCTGGCATCAGCAGACCAGGGGAGGGAAGGTGACGGGAGGGGGGAAGGGGGGATACAAATGATGATGATGAGAGGAGGGGGGGTGCAGATGATGATGATGAGGGGAGGAGGGGGGTGCAAAGGATGATGAGGAGGGGGGGTGGAAATGATGATGATGAGGGGAGGAGGGGGGGTGCAAGTGATGGTGATGATGATAAGGGGGGGTTCGTGCAAGTGATGATAATGAAGGGGGTGCAAGTGATGATGATGAAGGTGGTGCAAATGATAATGATGAGGGGGTGTAAGTGATGATGATGAGGGAGGGGGGTGCAAGTGATGATGAGGGGGGATGCAAGTGATGATGAGGGGGTGCAAGTGATGATGATAAGGGGGTGCAAGTGATGATTATGAGGGGGGGTTGCAAGTAATGATGATGAGGGTGGTGCAAGTGATGATAATGAGGGAGGGGGGTGCAAGTGATGATGAGGAGAGGTTACATACCTACTTGGCTACCTACCTACATAGCTACTTACCTACATAGCAACCTAAGTACCTACCTACATACATACATAGCTACCCATTTACCTACCTTGCCACCTACCTATGAACTTACCTCCATATCTATTTACCTACCTGCATAGCTACCTACCTACTTATATCCAAGGAAAATTGTAGCTCACCAAAGTGCAGAATTCAGTGCAGTTTATTCTATTTCAAACTGTTTATTTCCATTTCAAACTGTTTGGAATGGAATAAACTCCACCGAATTCTGCACTTCTGGGGAGTGCTCTGGAAAAATGCAGAAACTAAGATGTTTGTCCTGCAGACTCTGCAGTGATGGTGTCATCATGGTGGTCTGAGCCAGAAGGAGAACAGAAGAAAAGAGGACGAAGCCGACCGTAAAATACGTGAATTGTGAGTCAGTTAATGTAACTGTATGTATATTATTGCCAGACCGGCTGGGGTCTGATCCTAGGGTCTGTTTTATAGTGGGGTCTGATTCTGGGGTCTGCATTATGGTGGGGACTGATTCTGTGGTCTGTATTATAGTGGGGACTGATTCTGGGGTCTGTATTATGGTGCGGTCTGATTCTGAGGTCTGTATTATGGTGGGGTCTGATTCTCAGGTCTGTATTATGGTGGGGACTGATTCTGGGGTCTGTATTATGGTGGAGTCTGATTCTAGGGTCTGAATTATAGTGGGTGGTGATTCTGGGGTCTGTATTATGGCGGGGACTGATTTTGGGGTCTGTATTATGGTGGAGTCTGATTCCAGGGTCTATATTATAGTCGGTAGTGATTCTGGGGTCTGTATTGTGGTGGAGTCGGATTCTGAGGTCTGTATTATGGTGGGGACTGATTCTGGGGTCTGTATTATGGTGGGACCTGATTCTGGGGTCTGTATTATGGTGGGCGCTGATTCTGAGGTCTATATCAGGGTGGGGACTGATTCTGGGTTTTGTATTATGGTGTGGTCTGATTCTGGAGTCTGTATTATGATGTGCACTGTTCCTGGGGTCTCTGTTATGGTGGGGACTGATTCTGATGTCTGTATTATGGTGGTGACTTAGTCTGATGTCTGTATTATGGTGGGTGGTGATTCTGGGGTCTGTATTATGGTGGAGTCTGATTCTGGGGTCTGTATTATGATGGGATCTGATTCTGAGGTCTGTATTATGGGGGGAATTATTCTGGGGTCTGTATTATGGTGGGGACTGATTCTGGTGTCTGTATTATGGTGTGGACTGATTCTGGGGTCTGTATTATGGTAGGGTCTGATTTTGGCGTCTGTATTATGGTCGTTGGTGATTCTGGGGTCTGTATTATGGGGGGGGGGTCTGATTCTGGGGTCTTTATCATGGTGTGGACTGATTCTGGGATCTGTATTGTGGTGGGGTCTGATTCTGAGGTCTGTATTATGGTGGGTGGTGATTCTGGAGTCTGTATTCTGGTGGGTGGTGATTCTGGAGTCTGTATTATGGTGGGGTCTGATTCTGGGGTCTGTATAATGATTGGGTCTGATTCTGGGGTCTGTATTATGATGGGGGCTGATTCTGGAGTCTGTATTATGGTGGGGACTGGTTCTGGTGTCTGTATAATGGTGGGGACTGGTTCTGGTGTCTGTATTATGGTGGGTGGTGGTTCTGAGGTCTGTATTATGGTGGGGTCTGATTCTTGGGTCTGTATTATGGTGTTGTCTGATTCTAGGGTCTGTATTATGGTGGGGTCTGATTCTGAGGTCTGTATTATGGTGGGGACTGAATCTGGAGTCTGTATTATGGTGGGGGGTGATTCTGGGGTCTGTATTATGGTGGGTATGATTCTGGGGTCTGTATTGTGGTGAGGACTGATTCTGGGGTCTGTATTATGGTGGGGTTGACTCTGAGGACTAGATATTATGCAGGGAGGTCTGTAGTATACAGGTCTGAGTTAAAATGGTTGTTCTCACTGTAAGGTCCTTACAGGTAGGACAATATATAGGGAAAATTCTGTAAAAAAACAATTACCCTGTGACAAGCCACACCTACAACAAGCCACACCTATATTGCCGTCACACCAAGGGACTTCGGAAAAAAATTTGGGCACAGCACTACTAAAAGGTTGCCTACACCTGATCTATACATTCCATTATAGCTTTACACTACAAATGTTTAAAGTGATTTCCATTGGTGACACAGCAGATGTCTAGGTGGTAGTCTAGTCCTGACGCATTACTGCATATCCCTGAATATGGACTACACAGTTTCAGTGATGGATTGTCTCGGGTCGTTCAGATTTTTCGGCTGAGGAGTCTATGATATAGCCTTCCATAAAGAAGTTGTGGGGTGTTAGATCTGATGATTGCCTCTGGTAATCTGGGGATCCTTTAACATGTCCAGGTAGAAGTGGCCAGTGACAATATTCTCGGCAAAAAAAAAGGGATAGTAGACAATGCACCTGTTCGTTGAACAGAGTACATTTACTTTGGCAGAGTCCCTCATGTGCTCGATAAGGAAACATGGTTTTTCTCAGCCCCAAATTCTAACATTGTAGCGGTTGATCTTCCCACTGAGGTGAAAGATTGTCTTGTCACTGAACACCGCCTATCAGCAAATTCGTTCTTTTCCAATTAATCCTGAAACTCAATACAAAAGTCACAGCGTTTGTCGTCTGGTTTCAACTCCTGAAGAAGATGTCATCTAAATGACTTACAACACAGACATGTTTGTAAGATATGCCATACACAGTGGTTTGTGGAATCTGTAGTTCCATATTAGTAAGCCTGATCAACTTTCTAGGACTATGCCCGTACAAGGCTCACATGATTTTCACTCTCTCTTCAGACGTCTTTGGGCAGCACAGACTTCGCCTATGACATAAACACCCAGTGGTTTTCAATTGCTTCACCCAACTCAAAATGCCTTTTCTATGAAAAGTACATTTACCAAATGTATTCTGAATGTTGTGCTGTACTGTCACAATAGACCACATTCTTGCAAAACATGCAAAAAGCTTTTTTATTGCTTTGTTGTCAACATCTTATGTCACACTATGTAAGCTGTCCTGTGATTGGTTGGTATGGGCAACTATGCCAGTTTTGCTTTGGTTTTTAGTCACTGGCCATTATGCTACTTTACCTACAGCCCTTTACTACAGGCAACATCCTTTAGAATCTATCTATTAATAATAATTATATAATAACAACAAAAGTATAACATTACTGTGAATAAAAATGTTGTATTTTAATGAATGCATACCTATTTTCTATCTTCTACAGACATGCTCTGATGCCAAGACAAAGCCTCCCTTTTTCACAGATAAATCAATGGAGTCTTCTCTAAAATATATCAGCAAGAAGTTTCCAAGCATTGATGTTCGCAGCAGCACGGTAATTTCTAATTATATTGTCTATTCTGTTTTATCCTGTAGCTTTGTCCAAGCTCAGACACTTTCAGTTGAATAGCACCAAACTTAAAGGAGAACTCCGGAATATAAAAATTGCTGCCCAAACTGCCGGCTGTAAAAAAAAATAAAGATGTACATACCTTACTCCGCTCCCCCGGGGCCTCCGCTCTCCGCCGTGATCCACTTCCTGGTTGCCGGTGGTCGGATGAGTCATACTGCACTCAGCCAATCACCAGCCGCAGCGAAGTCAGACTTGGCCGGCGATAGGCTGAGCGGCAGTGGGAAAACACTTCAGGACACAAAATCCTTCACTACACCGGCACCTGCTGCCGGGTCCAAAAACATCACACTGGATCACGGCGGAGGCCGGAGCCGGTTACCGAAGGCCCCGGGGGAGAGGAGGAAGGTATGTATATCTTTATTTTTTTAATGCCCGCAGTATGGGCGACAATTTTTATGTTCTGGAGTTCTTCTTTAATATCCCGAAAAAAAAGGGTACACATATTAAAATGCCCACATATAAAAGCCCAAAAAATTTTTCAACCTGTTTCAAAAAAGTAGAAAAACAAATGTTTTCAAATTATCTGGTGCCAGAAAGTTAAACAGATTTGTAATTTCTTTCTATTAAACCCCTTAATCACCAAGGACGTATATTTACGTCTTTGGCCAGCTCCCGCGATATAACGCGGTGACCCCGCGTCATATCGGGTCAGTCTCGGCATGTATCTGATGCCGGACCCGGGGCTAATAGCGCGCGGCAGCGATCGCGGTGCCGCGCGCTATAAACCCTTTAGACGAGGCATTCAAAGTTGAACGAAATCTCAAACGAAAGTGAAAGCTGCCCGGCTGCTCAGCGGGGCTGATCGGGACCACCGCAGTGAAAATGCGGTGTCCCGATCAGCTGGAACACGAGCGGAGGTCCTCTTATCTGCCTCCGGCGTGTCCCCTTGGCGATTGATTGCTCCAAGCCTGAGATGCAGGCTTGAGCAATCGACCCCCGATAACGCTGATCATTGCAAAGTTATGGCTTTACAGTGAACAGGGTATAAGATCAGTGTGTGCAGTGTTATAGGTCCCTATGGGAGCTATAACAATGCAAAAAAAATGTGTAAATAAAAAGTTAATAAATGTGATTTAACCCTTTCCTTAATAAAAGTTCAAATCACCCCCCTTTTCCCATAAAAAAACACCATGTCAATAAAAATAAATATAAACATATGTGGTATCGCCGCATGCGTAAATGTCTGAACTATAAAAATATATCATTAATTAAACTGCACGGTCAATGGCATATGCGCTAAAAAATTCCAAAGTCCAAAATAACATATTTTTGGTCACTTTTTATATAATAAAAAAATGAATAAAAAGTGATCAAAAAGTCCGATCAATACAAAAATGATACCTCTAAAAACTTCAGAACACGGTACAAAAAATGAGCCCTCATACCGCCCCATATGCGGTAAAATAAAAAAGTTATAGGGGTCAGAAAATGACAATTTTAAACGTATACATTTTTCTGCATGTAGCTATGATTTTTTACAGAAGTACGACAAAATCAAACCTATATAAGTAGGGTATCATTTTAATCATATGGACCTAGAGAATAAAGATAAGGCGTCATTTTTACCAAAAAAATTTCTGCGTAGAAACGGAAGCCCTCAAAAGTTACAAAATGGCGTTTTTTCTTCAATTTCATCGCACAATGATTTTTTTTCCCGTTTCGCCGTAGATTTTTGGGTAAAATGACTGATGTCACTGCAAATTAGAATTGGTGGCGCAAAAAATAAGCCATCATATGGATTTTTTGGTGCAAAATTGAAAGGATTATGATTTTTCAAAGGTGAGGAGGAAAAGATGAAAGTGCAAAAACGGAAAAACCCGTGGTCCTTAAGGGGTTAACAATCTTAATCCTTCCAGTTCTGATCAGCTGCTGTATACTAAAGAGAAAGTTATGTAGTTCTTTCCAGTCTGACCACAGTGCTCTCTGCTGTCACCTCTGTCCGTGTCAGGAACTGTCTGTAGCAGTAAAGGTTTCCTATGGGGATATGCTCCTGTCCTGGACAGTTCCTGACACAGACAGAGATGGCAGCAGAGAGCACTCTGATCAAAATATAAAGAAATACACAACTTTCTCTATATTATACAGCAGTTGATAAGTACAAGAAGGCTTTAGATTTTTAAACAGAAGTAATTTACAAATCTGTATAACTTTCTGGCACCGGAGTACCCTTTTAAGGCTCAGTTACAGCATCATGCTTGCCGCACTCAAATTGTTCTGCCCGGATATTCCGCAGTGTGAACCTAGCCTTAATGTTCCAACCAAAAAAAATAAAAAATAAATGCAAATTCAAAAAACATACATATAGGCCGCCATCCCAGTGTCCACGCTGTATTATGCAGTGAATGAGCAGTATGTCATTTCATAGTGCGGGACTCCCTTCACTCTGGGATATAGTTCTCTTGTTTTCCATGTGACTGGATATCCCAGGGGGATTATTCAACCAGATAAATATGTCCCAGAGGTTTATTCTTATCTGTCTCTAAACATCATTCAACAGTATACTGTATCTACAGGCCTCTATTGCAACACACCCACATATGCACTTGATTTTATTGCACAAATGTTCACACAGCACTTATCATTGACATGGCCGCCATCAGTGTCATGTCTGATACACGCTACAGCAGGAGCGTTCTACGGTAAACAAATAGGGGGAGATTTATTGAGGGATTTAGTAGGTTTTTATGCGTAAAATTGTCGAAAAATTGTCGCAATTGCGCCTACACAATTTCTTTCTGTGACTTTTTGATTGTGCAGTGTCCTAAGCAAAAAAAAATATAAAAAATATTGCTTACCAAAGCAAAAAGTGATTTTTGACTTGCAGTGGTCAGAGATTTATCAAGTGCGTAAGTCGCAAAAAAGTTGCATCGCATGAAAAAACCTACTAAATTTACTCCAGCTCAGACATGGAGCAGAAAAAGCCTGAGAAAAAGCCAAACAGGCTGAAAGCAGTTGATAAATAAGTCGCACATAATTGTAAGAAAAAATTTACTAAAGAAAGGAATACATAAGCAAACATTGATAAATCTCCCCTATACTGTTTAGTCAAGATTCCTGATGGACCCAACAGCGGGTAACATGTTGAATCTGAATTGAGGTGAAAAGAAGTGGCCACCTGATGGCAACTTGGATAGACGAATGAAGCAAGTTCGGGACCACAGGTTTTCATTATCTTTGTAGCACCCTTTATGCACACTGCACTGTTGGAATAGAAACTATGCAATCAGCACAACTCTGGTGATAAGTGCAATATATATCCTGTGTGTGCAATAACCTATATATGCAATTAAGGCTATAAACTGTGCAATAAGATAAATGCTGTTTTAACATTAATCCTATGAGATCTTGGATATAAATACGGATCAACCATGACATAGCCCATAGGAGCAGCTTTGTTTTACCAGTCTGTGTGATAGACGTTAAAATATGCAGCTACACTTGGAATCTATGTGGTTTTATGGATAAGAAGCTGTGCCCTAGATGATCAAGTGTGTGAACATTTGTGCAATAAAATCAAGTGCATATGCGGGTGTGTTGCAATAGAGGCCTTAGACAATATAAAATATATACTGTCGTATGATGTTTAGAGACAGATAAGAATAGGCCTCTGGGACATATTTATCTGGTTGAATAATCCCCCTGGGATATCCAGTCACATGGAAAACAAGAGAACTACATCCCAGAGGGAAGGGAGTCCCGCACTATGAAATGACATACTGCTCATTTACTCATAATACTGCATGAACACTGAGATGGTGGCCTATATGTAAGTTTTTTGAATTTGTATTTTTTGATCTTTTTTATCAGTTGGAGCATTAAAAGGGGTTCTCAGGTGCTTTAGACATCTTATTCCCTATCCAAAGGATAGGGGATAAGATGCCTGATCCCGGGAGTCCTGCCGCTGGGGACCCCCGGGATCTTGCACGCGGCACCCCGCTTGTAATCATTACCCGGAGTGTGATCGCTCCGGGTCTGATTACCGACGACCACAAGGCCGGCGGCGTGTGACGTCACGCTCTGCCCCTCAATGCAAGCCTATGGGAGGGGGCGTGACAGCTATAATGCCCCCTCCCGTAGGCTTACATTGAGGGGCGGAGCGTGACTTCACACGGGGGCGGAGGCGTGATGTCACACGCCGCCGGCCTTGTGGTCGTCGGTAATCAGACCCGAAGCGAACACGGGTACTGATTACAAACGGGGTGCTACGTGCAAGATCCCGGGGGTCCCCAGCGGCGGGACTCCCGAGATCAGGCATCTTATCCCTTATCCTTTGGATAGGGGATAAGATGGCTAAAGCACTGGAGAACCCCTTTAAAAGCTAAGTTTAAATCTCATTTCCTATCTGTGCATATCAGTGTATGGTACAGTACATGAACTCATCCCTTTGCAGTGTGGTTCATGGGTTATATTGTATGCATGCATAGTTGTTACAGAATGGCCCATAACTATTGTAAGTACAATAAAGTAAATTCATTATGGAGAACTATTTATTTGATAGCAGTGGATTGTGAAAAATCACATTCTCTCATGCAGATAAATATAGAGTATTTTGTAACCAGCACAATACACAAATTTCTATTTGTGGGAAATTGAAAAATTAGGTCTCTGTGCAATAATAATTAATAGCTCTTTTTTCATCTTCTGAATTCAGCAACATCTTGGGCCGGTGCACAAAGATAAAACTGAGATCGTGAAATATTTGAATGGTTACTATTTGACATTTTTGGATGTGATGGAGTTTAGAGTAAGTATTGATTGATAAAAACAATTAGCCTAGTTTTTGTATACAGGTTCATTACCATAACAAAGGTTGTTTTTCTCTTGGTTGCCAACTTTATGTCAAATAGTTCTGCTTTGAAGTAGTATTTCTATTTGTTTATAGGACAGTGTTCTGTTTGGCAATATCAAACCTTCCCTGCATGAAGTATATTTCTGCATCATTATTACTACTTCTCAGCATTAAAGAATCTTTTTGTGACTTCATTCTCCACCTTGTAATAAAAGCAACAGCAACAGTTTGTTGATTTATGTTCATTATTATTCTGCTTTATTTACTCATTCACGAAAGAGATTGTTTGAGATTGAAAAAATGGGTATGCTGATTGCTTCTAAACGATCTAAAACCCCGATCATGGGTTGTTTTCTGCCAAGGCTGAAATTAAGATGTAAGATCTGACATAGGTCATGGACAAGAATGAAGAAAGCACTTTAAAAAATAATAATAACAGTCTATTACAACGAATAAATAAACAAATAAAGATAGATAAATAGATAGATTTTTTTTTCCCATTTCGTTTTCAAATGATAAAAGAAAGGGAACATATCCTCCAGCTAACCCAGAACTCCCCCAGTCCTGCATACATTGCCAGATATAGGGCCACAGACTCAGAAGGACAGAGAATGGTCATACACCTTCCCCCACCACATATGTCTTCCCCCTATATAAATTATTATTTAACTGTCGATTTTAATATTCCATCTTACCGTTCTCTCCCTTTCAACTGTTCCATTCCAATCTATCCTCCTAACTGCACGTCCCTTCACATCTCACGGATTTACACTAATGATAAAAAAGAAGAAAAAAACGGGCTCTCTACCTCTCCTCCCCCTTACAATATAACTGTCAGGATCCGGATACTGTGAGGATACTGATGGTGGATCCTCTGTGTCAGTGGGGTGATGACGTGGGCCGTACCAGGGGAACGGAGTCTAAGGGGTTACTGGTTTTCACCAGAGCCCGCCGCAAACCGGGATCGACTTGCAGCGGCAAGTAACCCCCAGGTCGTTCCACCCGATAGCGACTCAACCCCAACTGACGGCTGAGACAGGCGCGGTACAAGGGATTAGGCAAGAGCAAGGTCGGATGTAGCAGAAGGTCAGGGCAGGCAGCAAGGATCGTAGTCAGGGGCAACGGCAGAGGGTCTGGAACACTGGCTTGGGACATACACAGGAACGCTTTCACTGGCACTGAGGCAACAAGATCCGGCAATGCAGGGAAGGGGAAATGAGGTTTTATAGTGAGGGCACAGGTGTGAGCACTGATTGAGCCAGGTGCCAATCATTGACGCACTGGCCCTTTAAATCGCAGGGAGCCGGCGGCGGAGCCGTATATACTCGAGCATAAGCCGACCCGAATATAAGCCGAGGCCCCTAATTTTACCCCAAAAACCCAGGAAAAGTTATTTACTCTACTATCAACCCCTTCATCAGTGGTCTTCAACCTGCAGATCTCCAGATGTTGCAAAACTACAACTCCCAGCATGCCCGGACAGCCATCGGCTGTCAAGGCATGCTGGGAGTTGTAGTTTTGAAACCTCTGGAGGTCCGCAGGTTGAAGACCACTGCGGCCTTTGTCATCATCCAGCCCCCCCCCTTTTGTTTTGTACTCCCCTCCCCTTCCACTTTCACCTAGGGGGGGGCCTCTTCTCCGCTCTTCATGCCCGGACTAGTGACGTTGCCTTGACGACGACGCACAGGGACGTCATGAACATCACTACTCCGAGCCGGGCCCAAAGCGCGGAGAAGAGGCCCCCCCCCGGTGAAAATGGACAGCCCGCAGCGACTAACCATCCCCACCGGACGGTCCCTGCAGCATAGGTGGCCCGGACCAGCTCACCCTAACTTCCCGCCGAGGGGAGGTGAGTACAAAACAAAAGGGGGGGGGGGCTGGATGATGACGAAGGCTGCAGTGGTCTTCAACCTGTGGACCTCCAGAGTTTTCAAAACTACAACACCCAGCATGCCCGGACAGCAGGGCTTGCTGGGAGTTGCAGTTTTGCAACATCTGGAGGTCCGCAGGTTGAAGACCACTGATGAAGGATTGACAGGCGGAGAGTTTACTCGAGCATAAGCCGAGGGGGGCGTTTTCAGCACGAAAAATCGTGCTGTAAAAACTAGGCTTATACTCGAGTTTATACGCCATTTCTTTCCAATAATTGACAATCTCCGGACAACTCCATAATAAATGTATGTGTCCTGCTTTCTCTATATTACATCTATTACAGTTACGTCCTTCCCTGATACCTATCCTTTCCAGGAAACAAGGTGTATAATAAAGTCTATACACAATATTAAATTGTATTAACCTGTGATTCAAGTTTGGAGATACTAAATTAATGTTCTTTCGTACTATATCCCATTTTATCTCTTTAATGGAACCAATCTCCTCCTCCCATTTCTGAAAACTCTTATGCATTAGTTTATTTTTTCCTAAATTTGTCAAAGCTGTATACACATACGAAATATGTTTTTTTTTTATTTATTTTACCATCCATTATTTTATTTATAATCTCAGGGTATACTGAATACATCCATCCCCCATTACTAATAAACTCACTGAAAGCTTTTTTCAAGCCAATATAATCCAACCATCCTCCCTCCTTTAGATTGAAATCTTCTTTCAGTTCGGTCAAATTTTTTTATTTACCTTCCCCCCATACTTTTTCTATCCTAATACGCCCCATATTATTAAATAAATGTATCTTTCCTAGCTCACTTACTTCAGGGATATTCAAATTATCCAACAATGATGCCCTATCCATTACTCCCTTTATATCCATCTCTTTCCTAAATACCTTCCATGTTTTAACCAAACTTTTAACCATCAAAATCTTCCTCCATTTTTCTTCTTCTAACTTCCCCGATTCAAACAACTGGAATAAGTTCTTAAATATCACACCACTATCAGATAACAAAAAGTCAAAGAAAGCAAATTGTTTCCATTCGATCAAGAAATAAATTTGGCCTGCCAAAAAATACTTATATATATCCGGAAAGTCTATCCCTCCATTCTCCTTTTTTTGACACAAATATTCCAATTTAAAGGGGTTATCCAGGAAAAAACTTTATTTTTTTTATATATCAACTGGCTCCAGAAAGTTAAACAGATTTGTAAATTACTTCTATTAAAAAATCTTAATCCTTTCAGTACTTATGAGCTTCTGAAGTTAAGGTTGTTCTTTTCTGTCTAAGTTTCTCTGATGACACCTGTCTCAGGAACCGCGCAGTTTAGAAGCAAATCCCCATAGCAAACCTCTTCTAAACTGGACAGTTCCCGAGACAGGTGTCATCAGAGAGCACTTAGACAGAAAAGAACAACCTTAACTTCAGAAGCTCATAAGTACTGAAAGGATTAAGATTTTTTAATAGAAGTAATTTACAAATCTGTTTAACTTTCTGGAGCCAGTTGATATATAAAAAAAAGTTTTTTCCTGTATAACCCCTTTAATTTATGTTCATTTTTCTGCCCCAGATCAGTGAGTTGAAAACTGCAATACTTTTTCTAAACAACCTCATCTTGCACCAACATACAGAATCTTTGGCATCAAAACTGACTTGATCAATATTATCTTTTCCGCTTTAGATAAGTTTAAATCATTCCATATGTTTACCTTTTTTTCCAGTTCCTTGATTAATTAGGGTATTTAGCTGATGGTATTTTCCTATCTCGCTTGATATATTTATCCCCAGATATTTAAATTCCTCTCCTTTATTTATTACCCTTAGTCCATATGTCCTCCCTATATTTTCATCTCCCAGTGACATAATAACCGATTTCGACCAATTTATTGCCAGTCCAGAGAATCTACCATAGCTACTTATTATTTCTATCACTCTTGGTAAAGATTTTTTTGGATCCTTCAGGAACATCAGAATATCATCTGCATACATTGTAATCTTGTCCCCTCTCCCCCCCCTGCTCCAAAACCCACTATTATCGCACTTTTTCTTATGCTATCCACCAACGGTTCTATAACCATCGCAAATAGCAAATCCTTTAGAGCTCATGCCATCTATATTTATCTTCCCAGTGGCTTTTGAATACATCAACTTAATCATTTTAACCAAATCTCCTCCCATACCATACTTTCCCAAAAAACCCCAAAGGAAGTCCCGCTCCACCCTGTCAAATGCTTTAACTGCGTCCAAAGACAGGAGGGAGTGGGAACCCCTACCTTCACCTAGCTGTATATTCGTGAGCACTTTGTGGATATTATGTTTTTTTGTCCTTCCAGGTATATACCTGCACTGATCCTTATTTATTATTTCTGATATAATCCTCTGTATCCTGTTAGCTAAAGCCTTTGCTACAGTTTTTTTTTATCTGTATTCAACAGTTATATTGGTCTATACGATTCTATTTCTTCCTTTTTAGATATTCTTATGTTATTAAATTCCTTTAAGACATCAGCATTTACACATTACAAAGACTTAAACTAGGGCTGCATTCACATCACATTTTAGCCCTTCCTTTGAGTTCTACATTGACAAGCTGTCAAAACGGGACAGTAAATGAGAGCCCAATGTGCACATTGACTTAAATGGCCCAAAAAACATCTAACTGTGACTCTCTTTGGTCAATTTCCCTGTGTACACTTTTTTTGTGGGGGACTTTTTAACGTTGTGGGCCAGGTTTTGGAGTCCTGCACAGGCGGCATCGAAAATGGACCAAAGTCACAATTTGACTCCATTGAGCCCATTAAAGTCAATAGGCATGTTGGGCTCTGCATTAATTTTCTTGTTTTCACAGCTTGCAAATATATAGCTTGAAGTAAAGGCTAAAACGTGTGTAAATATTAATTCAGCCTGAATTCCAACCACTTTTCTCCCCACTCCATCAAAACTGTCTCTAGAACATGTCAAAAGTTTTTTATAGTGACATTGAATTATGATTTGGTTACCAAGGCATTAACGTTCATCAGTAATGCAGGATCATTATGTAGGACCATTACCGAACTTTTACTGTTTACACAGAGAGTTGTGGTGCTGACAAACAAATGTCTTTACCTGCGCATATAGCCTCCTCTCCCTGAGGCATCCAGCATCTTAGATATGGGTGGATGTTTGGTCACTGGCGATAGCTTAAACAAAATCCACCAGTAACTTTTTTGAATGCTTTCTGCTGTGAGCAATACCTTTTAGTTAAAGGGGTGTCCAGAAGATCCAGTGATCAACTGAGGGGAACCAGCAAGTGTTCAGTCTGCAACTCCACCGAGAAGGAAATGAAGCAGCACATAGATCAAATTAAAACTGAAGAACCCTAGGTTATTCAGAGCACGAAATCCTCTTATTATCTGCTCAACATGTATGTGCCAAATCTAGTCAGTTAAAGTAGTATTCCTTGTTAAGATATGGAATTCATATAGTTAATGCATTAATATTCAGCAATGTTAATAAGCTGATCCAGCTCTCCATATGCATTCTTTTTCCAATGGAAATAGCTTATTGTGCTTATTTAAATGGAGATAGCTAGTTCAGTTTATAGATTATATATCTTAATAACAGTAACTGAAAATCGATGATAATGACAATGCTAAAAATTGTAATTGCGGTCTATACCCAAAAGCACAAACAATAGGTTTGGCTGATGTCTATCAATTATATTCTCATTGCATACAAATTAATTGTATCATATTTTTTTGTTTCAGAAAACTCTAAAAAAAAATCTGTAATTCTTCTCCTCAATGAATACCTAAGGAATTGATTTGAATAAAACCCCTAATACCATTTCTTCTTTCCCTGTAGGATCATGTGTATGAATTACTGAATACAATTGATGCTTGCCAGTGTTACTTTGACATTGTAAGTGCAATTCTTCTTTATAAGCAGCGTTTTTAAGGATGAATGTACAGCTGCTAATTTCAGATAATGATCTCATTTTGTAAAATGGTGTTTGTCACTTTCTTGGCATGCAAGGAAATTGCGCTGCAGTTATAGAACTGCAGGGTGCAGGTAAATTTCACAGTGTATGATCAGGTACAAGCTAATGCTGTGTGAATATTGGAAATGACTGCAATTTCTGTTTCTTGACTAAATGTGTTGGCTACATTCACCACTCATGCTGAAACACACAAGCATTCTGGAATATGACAGATTAAACTTTCATTTGCATACAACTGTTTTCATGTCTTTTTTATATTTTATATGTAAAGTTGTTAATCAGTTTTTTTTTAAAGAAATCTTATTTTGTTGTTCATTCCCTGTCACAAAAAAAGTTATATATGAAAGTGTGCATACGATAATGCTCAATATGGAAGTATGATATGGCAGTACATGGAGTGTCATATATATCATAATATGAGCCATAGCGACCATACAGCCTCTCTGTACAAGACTTTGCAATGTGCACAATGCCTCATTTGCATAAACTGTGTAGCTTAATACTTTTCTATAGAAGCTTCAGTCCTGTAACTGTTACAAAAAAAAATTATGCTGTTGTGTAGCTCTAGCATTAAAGGGGTACTCCACTGGCCAGCATTCGGAACATTTAGTTCCAGACTGTGCTCGCGCTGTGGGGGTCAGTCTCGCCCCCTCGCAATGCCCCTTCCCTCAATGTTAGTCTATGTGAGAGGTTGTGACAGATGTCACGCCCCCTCCCATAGACTTGCATCGAGGGGATAGGGCATGACATCATGAGGGGGCGTGGCCGACACCCGCAGCACAAGCACAATCTGGAACTAAATGTTCCAAATGCTGGCCAGTGGATTACCCCTTTAAAGGGCTTTCCCATCTCGTAAATTAAGTTTTAATTGCCCCCCTCTGGCCCAATTGTGGTTGTCAGAGGTTGGCAGGAAGCCTAAAACAGTCAAAGCAGGAAATTAGGCGAGGTTCGTTGTAACTCCAACAAGGCTCATGGAGATACGTCATTTGCTTAACTGCCATTGAAGTCAATGGATGTTACACAAACTGCAACATTTCCCTGATTCAGCTGCTTTTGTCTTTCTGACAACATTCATCAAACAGGCCAGAGGGGGGCAGGAAACCAGATTTACGAGATGGGGATACCCCTTTAATACAACATCTTGTAGATTGTGATACACATTTATGAATTTTATATTGCTGATGTTCAAACTTGATTTCTTTTCCTATTCTCTTGCAGAATGTAAATTATAACTTTACGAAGAATTATCTTGACCTAATAGTTACTTACGTCTCTGTAATTCTGCTAATATCTCGAATTGATGACAGAAAAATGCTTATTGCTCTTTACAATTGTGCTTTTGAAATGCTACAAGGCCAGAGGTAGGTGGCATGATTCAAAGATGTCCTACAATCACAAACAGGAAATGAAAAGAATTGGTTGTATATTTCCACTCATTCCACTCTGCCATAGGGAACCTGTGCTGTATATTGTGCTGTCATGCTATGTATGGTGAATGTATTATTTATTGTACATATGACTGACATTTGATAACTAACAAAGTTATTTTGAATTTAAAAAAAAGCAAGCCTATTGATTAGTTGCGGGTGATATTGATGACAGATTCCCTTTAAAATGACCCAACTGTATTGTATATGGCATAAAATGTAACAGAAGCAAATTGTTGTAATGACTCAGAATATTTGTTTTATTTTGCAGTGACCCATCATTTGCTCGTCTTGGTCAGATGTTACTGGAATATGAGAACCCCCTGAAGAAGCTAAGTGAGGAATTTGGACCTCATACTAAGGTAGGGTGAGCTAGTGATATTTTGTGTTGTATTCCTAAGTTTGTTTTCTGGAAATAAAAAAGGTTTTATTTATTATACCATTATATGCTACATAATAAAAGCATTAGGTATGGCATGAAACTCCTTAGAGCAATGCCAAATTTTATCCAGTTGGCCAAAACTTTTATATGTCTTATGGTTAGAGCTTTTATCTGGTACAGGAAATGGGTATAGCAGACTAGGACAGTGTACTCCCCATTAGTATTAGCAAGAATTTATTAAGGGGTTCACTACTTTGTGCAGCCCCTCTTGATTAAGGGATCTTGACAATAAGCTGTCCTTCTGATGGGGCCCTCAGAAATCAGCTGCTGTAAGTTGGGAACCTGAGAGCATTTCATTTTCCTGCAGTGTAATCGGAGGGGAAAGCAGTATGTAGTGCTCATTCAAATTAATTGTAATTGTCTGTGTAATACAGGAGAGGACAGGTCCTCCAGAGGACGACTCTTCATAACCACTTTCTGCATTAGCTTAAATATATCAAACTATCTCTATTAACTCAGAATTAACTAATAGGTTGTATGGAAAAATGAAATATAGTATAGTGTAATATATATATTTATTCATAGTATATTTCAACACATCCTAGAGCTTGTTTGTTTTCTCCATAGACAGTTACTAATGCCTTGATGTCCCTGCACTTCTTATTTTGTCGGAGGACTCAGTCAGCAGAGCAGTGGAGAGGGGTCCAGTTATTAAGCCTCCTTAGCAATCCTGCAGCAATGATTTCTCCATGTACTTCAGACACGGTAAGATAAAAAAAAATGTTCAGTGTGTTGTGGATGTTATGGTTCTACCTCCCAAAAGTACATATAATGGGCACTATAGTCTCTTCAGAGATCAAGCAGAGAAAACTGCAGAGCCCAAAATTTCAAGACCAACTTATCCTGGCCCTGATTTACTAAGAGTGGAGTATAGTTTTCTTTGTGGGTTTTAATTCCTTACAATTTGTTTTCCACGGTATTTACTAAGGTATCCCTAGATTTTGCACTTTCCCCTACATTTAGCTTTTATTAAACATGCCCTGATCTATCGGGTTTTCCTCAGCTTTAATCCATGTCGGGTTTACAATAGTCAATCAGGGCCAATGAGTGTGATGAATTAGTCAAGGGCCAAATATCTCAACTTCAAGCAATTCTTACTCCAGTATCTGCTCCTCAAGCCTAACTTTCATGGTTTCAATTCCCTGTTGCTTCTCTAATTATCATAAAGAAGGCAAATTTTTGTGATCACATAGAGAGATTTACTCATTCATATTGAACTATCCATACACTGCTTTATGAATATGCTCTATGAACTTTGTCATTCTTGACAAACTCACCAATTGGCACTAGTGAGTATGTGATATGAATTTAACAACATCCACTGCTTTTGCCCCAGTCACAGAACTGTTATGTATCTACATATTGTTTCAGTGTGATAAATGGAGCTGTTGTTTAAAATTACAATTAGAAAATATCGCTGCAAGCAGCAATAGAGCCGTGGTATAGCACACGATTGTGTAATTTTCACATGGTTTTTAGCAGTAGTTTTTGAGAAAACTATGTTTGCAGAATATTGCACAATCCAATATGGTTGCCAAATCTTGTGATCACATATGGTACAGAAAGTGTTCGCGAACATGTGTGCTAATTTTCACTTTATTCCGACCAGCAATTTCAAAGAAAACTATGTTTGCTGAATATTGTGCAATTCAATATGGCGGCCAATTCTTGTGATCACATGTGGTACAGAAAGTGATCACAAACTTGTATGCTAATTTTCACATTGCTCTAACCAACAGTTTTAGAGAAAACTATGTTTGCAGAATATTGCACAATCCAAGATGGCAGCCAAATATTGTGATTAATTGTGATACAGAAAGTGAGCACTCTACCAATGTGCAAAGAAATATAACTTTCAAATTAACAGTGTACATATTGCACATATTATTATTAATGCTATCTAAAAGTTATTGGCGAACGGTGGCCATATTGAATATGCAAATGAACCAGCTTTAACAACCTTGGTACGGGAGGTAACCATGAACATGTTTGCCAAATTATAAGGTATTCCAATGAACGGTTTCAGAAAAGAAGATGTTTTGTAGAATTTTGTGCAATCCAAGATGGCAGCCACACCATGTGATCAGCAGACTTGTAATTAACAAATCTGACTCAGGACAACAGTGTAACCACTTACAGCAAATAATATATCTGTAGCTTTACCGGTTCCAGAGAAGAAGATTTTTGAATATTGTCAAAAATTGCCACAAAAACCAAGATGGCGACCAAGTCATGTGACCTATGACCTTTATGTTACATGAGATTATGCACAGCTCAGTACTTTAGGCACAGTTTCATGAGTTTTGGAGCAACAGTGCAATATATATAAGCAGCTGAAATTTTGGGAGGAATAATAATAATCTGAGTAAAAACAATAGGTGTCCTATGAAACTTCGTTGCTTGGCCACCTAATAATAATTAAATTTTATTCACCATACTGCCATCAACATCACTAGTGTTTGACCTGCTTTAGTGTCTCCTAGTCAGCAGATAACCTTAAAGGGGTATTCCAGTTTTTTTTTTTGTTTGGCTTTTGAGTCCCTGATGCCAAGTTATAATACGGTGTAATATGCTGTTTTGTCCTATTGCTGCTGTGCAAGTGTTTTTATTTTACTGCTGTCACTAACCTTTCCCAACATTGCATGCGGCCAGAGACAATACACCATAATCACATGGTCTCCAGGGAGAAGTGGCTCTGCTGCAGTGGGTAGGTGAATAGCAATATTTAAAGGAAATATGTAGCGAACAACTTATGCCCTATCCACAGGATAGGGGATAAGTGTCTGACAGGGGGTATGACCACTGGCACCCCCTGCGATCTACTGCAAGGTGCTGCGGCTCTCCTGTGCAGGAGGCGTGTTTTCCGCAACATTGCGGCCGACATTCCTCCTCCATGTATCTCTATGGGAGAGGCGGGGAGGCAGCATTCGTGCCTCCCCGCTTCTCCCATAGATTTGTATGGGGAGGGGGCGTGGAGGGGGCGTACAGTCAACCTCAGTGAAGTTGATGCTATGCGCATCAGCCGGCACACAGCATGGCAATGCAGGGGCCCCATTCGGGATATCTCGGACCCCCCCCCCCCCCCCCCCGCGCGATCAGAAACTTATCCACTATCCTGTGGATAGGGGATAAGTTTTGTTTACTGCAGATGTTCTTTAAGTAAATTCCTTCCACTTTGCTATCCACCCACCCACTGCAGCATAGCCACACACCTCTGGAGACCATGTGACTTAATGACATATGTCTCTGGTCACATGGAATGCTGGGGAAGGTCAGAGACAGCAGTAAAATAAAAAGACTTGTACTCCAGCACTTCCAGGTGTGTCCAATGCTTGAAAACAGGACAAAGAGGTGTACGGAGGTAATAGAAGCATATTAAACAATATTATAACTTAGCATCATGGGCTTAAGGCCGAAGAAATAACTAATCCTGGAATACCCCATTTAAACAGATGGGAAGTGTTGATTAGAAGGGTTAATTAAATTATGTTGGCACCAGATTCACTGCTTGGTGGACACCGCTGGTGGTAAACGGGCCTCATTGATTATAATGGAGTTCATTGAGTTTTCAATGTGGTGCATGAGAATTTTGCCGAAATCTGCAATGTAGGCTCCAAACAGAACCTACAATGAAGATTTGAACAAGGCCTAAGTTGTTAAACTAATAGAATTAGAATAACTTATTTTTTGGAAACAAACAACCTATAATTATGCATATAATGTATATTTAGCTTCCTTCCCTCCTTGTTTTAATTATGCATTAATTGAATGTGCATGTAGCTAAAATCTGCTGGCAATTCCCAAGCAGGCCTAGTTTATCATTATACTATGACTTTTTCAGATGCCTTGTGAATATTTGTCTGTTGAGACAATGGAGCGATGGATACTGAGTAAGTTTCATGTCTGTTCAGTCAGGGATGCATTGCAAAGGAATGTAAGTGTATGCTAAACACGCTGAATTATATCTTAGCAGTATACAAATTTGAGCCAGCAGTGATGCTGGAGATACATTAGTAAGGGACATCTTGTGCATTTGCTTCCCTCTCTGCACTATTTAACAAGCCACAGAAACCCAAGAAAAAAAAATCACCATCTCACTATTCTATATACTATTCGACCACGTTTTTGCCTGTGGTCGGGAAACCGCATACGGCCGAAAAAGCAGCCGACCGGAGGCTGTGGTTCACTCCGGTCGGCTCATAGACATGCATTAAATACGGTTCCCCTATATGGCTGAGTGCGGGTGCCGCGATTAAGCCCCACCCCCCTCCTCCCAGCCTTATACGTGAACCGTAGTTACAAATCGTAGTGTGAACCCAGCCTTAGCCAGTCACTATCCAGAGCATTGTTTTACCTTGAGCAAGCAGATCCTGCTGAGATGGCTCGGTTTCTGAAGTAAAGTGGTGACGAGTAGGGGTCATCACAGTATATAACACAATGGGCCATCCAGCATGAAAGTAATAATAGTGAAGATTAACTCATGATCAAGCAGAAAGTTTCATGGAATACATATCTTTATTTTCATTTTGCGTCTTCATAGACAAAAAGTGCTGGTGCATGTTCAGAAGATATCACATAGTCTGTGTCTCCCAGGACATGGCTAGATGTTTCGGGGGTGGAGCCCCCCTTACTCCATTGCTCCATTGTTGCCAGATGAGCTTAGTGGAGCTCTGAAGATGGTACTATCTTACTGCACATCTGTACTTGCTATTTGTGGAGGATTAATGCAATCTTGTGTTGTTCGAGTAGGGGTCATTACACCACTCCCACAAAAAAACAATGATGGTGTTTTCCTGAAAACAACACTCATGTGTCGGATGCTAACTGCTGGGACCTCTACTGATTGTAGGAGCAGGCCCCCCTGGTTAAATGAAGGAGTCCATAGAGTGCTGTTTCTCTTTTTAACTCTATGACCTGAACAAAGATGGAATAATCTTATTTTTGATTCGCCTCCACCCAATCAGACATTTATGACCTATCCTGCAGATAAGTTTCTTTGGTGGAAAAACCCCTCTGAAAAGGTTATGCTATTATATGCATTACCCCACTCAGCTTCTGGGTATCAGTGGTGGTTTCAGTGGTCAGACTTTTAACAAACATTAATGACATACGTAGTTGACACAACCTGTGAGAATTATGCTAATTGTTTTAACCCTTCATAGGCAGCCAGGATTCTTCTATGAGCTTTCTATACTGAAGCATATATGTATCTTTATATGTATCTTCTATCTTTATCACCATGTGGTCGGCAGACAATAACTGTGAGAAATGATTATATGATCAAGAAGGCAAAGCATGAGATTGTATTTGTGATTCCTATAATAAGGATGACCCACACTGGGCTATAAATAAAATATATCATTTAGCATTTTTCTACTATGAAAAGTAAGCTTACAAAGTGATAGGGGAATTGTTTCAGCTGGAAGCATGTTTTAGGTTTATTAAAATCACATAAATTGGCAACCACCTGGCCTTATAGTAATAGTTTTATATTTCTGTCTCTAGTTGGATTTCTGCTTTCGCACAGTGCACTGAACACACACCCGGCAAGCCTGGAGCTTTGGAAACTGGCACTTCAGGGCTCCCACTGTATCACACTGATCCGGGATGATGTTTTGCTAATTCACCGTGTTACTGAAGATTTCTTTGGCAGCATAAAAGGGTAGGTTATAAATAATATGCAGACTTCTCTACAGGTTTCAAAGCTATAACTGCTGGCAAAAACTAGATTCTTCTTTTTGATTTAGAGTAACCTTAACTCTACACAACATGACAACCATTTTGCAGATTGATCGAATAGTCATGATCATGTAGACCTAAACATACACTTGGGGTAACCACTTCAAAAATCATCTTATATATGTCAGTATTCATGTGGCATGTTTTGCCACATTCAGTAAACTGACTGATACATAGTTAACAAAAAGAAAGAAAACAAATATATAAAATGTTTTAAGTGTAAAATATAAGTTAAAAAACTTCACAATAATACACAATACACAACATATACTTTTGTATAAAAAAAAGGAACAAAGCAGAAAATCTATGCAAAATTTGTACTTCCATATTCATAAGAACATAAACTATAACATTATTAATTCGCAACAAAACAATTATTGTGCAAAAATAGTAAACATAAAATAATAAAAATGTGATATTACTTTAATTGTAGCAACCTGCAGAATGTTTGTCAGTTATTCCACACAGTCAATGCATTGAGAAAAGCTAAATTACATTTTTGAGAATTGCTGTTTTTTGTTTCTCCTGTCCAGAAAAAAATTGGATAAAAACAGATCAAACAGTCATATGTACCCTTAAGATGGCACCAGTTAAAACTACAGTTGTCCAACAAAAAATAAGCCATTAGTAAGGCAAATAAATAAATATATTAAACTAGTAGAACATAAAAGTAGGATTGCTGTAATTGTACTATTTTGCAGAATAAAAGTGACAATAGAGTATATTCTGCAGAATAAAAGTAACAATAGAGTATATTCTGCAGAATAAAAGTAACAATAGAGTATCTGGTATTTTTCTCTTACGATCAGGTATGGAAAACGAGTAGCAGATGTGAAGGAGTGCAAAGAGCATTTTATGACAAACAGGTCAGTCTTACTAGTATATTGTTTAGAGGATATTTATATAAATAATCATTTAATGGGGTATTCCAGCCTTATATATCTTATCCTCTATCCAAAGGTTAGGGGATAAGATGTCTGACCCCTGCGATCTCAGTGCAGCCCCCGTCATTCTGTAGGCCTCATGTCTAGGTCTCACAGGCAGCTCCCCGGCACAGAATGCTGGGTGATGCACCAAGATCGCAGGGGACCCAGTGGCGGTACCCCTGAAATAAGATATTTTATCCCCTATCCTTTGAATAGGGGATTAGATGGATAAGGCTAGAATATCCCTTTAAGGCCTAAAAGTATGAAAATCACTCTCCAGCTGAACATTAAAACTTTGCTTTGGGTCATATTTATATAGCAGTACTTTGGTCAGTATTTTGCAGTAGCAATTTTTCCATTAGGCTAGGTTTCCATATAGCTTTTTTGGTGTTTTTTTGAGCCAAAGTCAGAAGTGGGTCCAGTTGGAAGGAGAAGTATAAGTCCTTTTATTTATATTACCCATTCCTTTTAAATACACTTCTGGCTTTGGCTCAAAAACTGTAGTGGCAGTTTTCCAAAAAATATCAAATAAACCTGTGTGAAAACCTAGCCTAATCTTTTTTTTCTTTTCTTTGTTTCTCTTTGTTTATTTAAATCACATCACATTTTCAGGGCTCTGTGAATCAGGCTGTACGTTGGAATCCTGTGAAAAAGGGATGCCGATGTGTCTGAGTACATTTGTGAGTCCCGCATATACAGCATATACATTTGGGAAATTTGCAGAAAGTAGTCACTATTAGACTATGTTTGTCCCAATGAAGTCTACAGGTGTTTTGGCCTGATGAAGCCCTGAAAATGTAATATGATACAAATCACTGGCAAAAAGAATGCCATGTGAAAAGGACTTTGCTTAGAGTTTTGACCTCCCAAACCTACAAGACATATATAGGTATCGAAAAGAAGGTACAATACTGCCTTCACTACCATACCTTGTTGTTATTGTAGTCTGCAACGTCTGTAAGATAGTATAGTAGAAATTATTTGCATATGAGAGGTTTTTGAGACTAATAATGAACGACTTCTCTACAAAGTGGCCAATTTCACCGTGCCAGACGAATGTTCCTCAGAGGGGCAGTGAAGGAAATGGAGACTATTTTAGCCGATGAACCAGGCCTTTTGGGTCCAAAGGTAATGATTCTAGAATAGTTCTTCCAAAAGAACTTTCATTAATATAATTGATTACTTATCATAACATTGAGGTACTATTTATTATAGGTTCTATTTACATTTATGGCTTTATCCTTTTGTCGTGATGAGATTAACTGGCTAGTGCGTCATGCTGAGAACATTACCAAAACCAAGAATCCAGAAGACTACATTGATGTGTAAGATGACCAGAAATCTATCTTATTACTGCATTTCAGTCATTTCAGAAACCACCTAGAACCATGCCATGCTCATCTGTTGCAAACTGTTTAGTAAAAGTTGCTAGTGTTAAGGCCATTATGATTTGGAGTGATTCTGTGTGCAGGGGCATTAAACTGGTACTGGCATTGAGATACCGGAAAACTGTGAATTACTCTGATACATTTGGGCATTTCAGAATTATCATAGTTTAAAAATGCAGCTGGCACCCAGAAAGTTGTAACGAAAGGCAGTCCCAGCGGTTGCTTCCCGCCTGGCCTGAATCATACGTCTTTCCCTATCTGTGTATAGGGAGAGATGTGTCACTCAGTATTGGTGGGGTGGAGAGCAGCTGCCAGGACCCACCACTAGTTACCGAGACTAGTTACCCATTGCCATTTCTAAACTATCATTATTCTGAAATGGCTGACTGTATCAGAGCAATTCAAAGTGTCTCGGCATTGCGCTGCCTGCACCAGTTTTATGCTGACTTGCGATTTGAACAGCATAAAACAAATGACAGGTACCCTTTACGTAGAAAAAAATTTTTAAGCTATATCTCTGAATCAATAGACAGATGGTAGAAACAATTACTAGGGATCCTCAGGACACAGTGATTGACTTATGACCTATGAACTATCCAGTTGCAGTTTTCTGAGCACTAAGATCAGCACTTCAGGAGCATTAAGGAAGGTTTCACAGAAATGTTGTGATGTCTAAAACATGTGACTGTGTCAGATTATAAACTTGGATCAAAAGTCTATGAAGAAGATTTATCTTGGCACTAGATAGCTGCACTCCAACTATCCTGCAACAATCCATCCACCCTCCTCAGATATTAAAAATTTTTTAAAATATACTATGCCGCTCCATTAATATCCGTACTCTGGAGGCTTTTTGTTTGGTGGGCGGAGTCTTGAGTCGCTGCACTGAGGCCGGAGTTTATGTCAGGAAGGAAGACAGAGCAGCACCAACAGGCACATAAACAATAGTGAAGCCACAAAAGAACCCACCCCAAAATGTGAATGAAGCTGTATTACTATGGATGTTTCTTTTTTTTTAAGGAAAAATGTGCCACATATGGGTTATTTACGTAGTCTGTAAAAATTCTTACACAATTATTTTGTGCCTCATTCTATTTTAGCACAACATTAATTTTAAAATATAGTGGGTACACCAGCATGTACGTGTCCTAAAATTAACAAGGTGTGTAGTGTGTATTTTCAACCTTAAATTTAATAGTGTTATTAGTTATATAATACATTTTTTTCTAGAATTAAAGGAGTAGTCCAGCGCACACTTTTCTTATTTTATCCGGTCCGGGCTGCAAAAAAAAAGAAAATAAACTTTCTCTTGCCTGCCTACGCGCCCCCGGAGCTCTGGTACAGGTGTTCGGTCGCCGGGCTGTTTGCTTCTTGCTTCCTGTTAGCCCAGCACGTCCCACGGAGCTTCAGCCTATCACCGGCCGAGGTGGGACATCGATGCGGCCGGTGAAAGGCTGATGCTCCGTGTGAAGTGCCGGGCTAACAGGAAGTAAGAAGCAAATAGCCCGGCGACCAAACACACCTGTACCGGAGCTCCGAGGGCGCGTAGGCAGGCAATCTACTATGGAGCTTGATAAATCTCCTTCTCTGTGCCTTTGCACAGTGAACAGCTTTATATTGGCCTCATTAAAAGCCATGATAGATTTTTATATCATTGTTCACCAGACCTCCAGCTCTCAGAGGTTTGTTTACCACTTAACCATGTATGGATGTTTTAACCTGATGCTTAATTATTATTTATAAAGAATATTAGAATTATTGACTATTGTTATGAAGCAATATATATGTATAGTAATGGATAATGATTTGAATGTATTCCAGTGCAATATAACCTATAGCTTAGAAGCTTTGATTTTAATCTTTGTTTTTGTTTTTTAAACTAGAAACATAGCTGAGTTAATGTTTTTAATTGAAGAGGTCCGAGCACTCCTGCGGAAGAACGTGCCCATCATTCAGCGTTATCATCTACAATATCTGGCAAAATTTGATGCTTTGGTCCTCAGTGACATTATACAGGTAACTTGACATAGTATATATTTACTTTATGTATATAATGGTGTCCACTGACTTATTCCTTCTATGCGCTATGTGTTACAATATATCTAATAGCTTTAATTCTGAGATAATCATTGTCAGCTAATAATACTATTAACTTGTTTGCAGAAACAGATTTTTATTTGCCTATTTTGAACTTGTACCTGTTACAGTATAGTTTTCTTTTTATATATTAAATTGTTTTTATTCAGCCTTTTATTTGTCCCTTGTTTGTCAAATCAATTGCAATTATCCCATTCTTCGTGTTTGCTTGATTCTGAATCACTCCCAAAGTGTCACCATTATACCATTATTCTGAATATATCTTAATATTCCTCAAATGTATTGTTCTAGAATCTGACTGTTTGCCCAGAAGAGGAGTCTGTGATCATGTCATCATTTGTGAGCACATTGTCTGCCCTGAATTTAAAGCAAGGTAATGGATCCCTAAATATGTAAAAAAAAAAAAAAACTTGGTCCCCCCTTCATTCTTACTTTTGTCAGGTAATAGAAAAACAAGTAATCTATTCACCGCAAGCTCAACAAGAAGACACTAGCAGAAACAATTGAGCAATACAAAGTGCTTAGTTCATTTATTTTAGTAATCAGTGAGGACCACAGCACTCAGAGGCCTACTATTTAATTTACTTCTAAATTTTCTCTATGACATATCATAAGTTTGTTAAAGGGGTACTCCAGTGGAAAACTTTTTTATTTTTAAATCAACTGGTCCCAGAAAGATAAACAGATTTGTAAATTACTTCTATAAAAAATTCTTAATTCTTTCAGTACTTATTAGCGGCTGTATACTACAGAGGAAATTCTTTTTTTTTTTGGATTTCTTTTCTGTTACAACCACAGTGCCAGCAGAAAGCACTGTGGTCAGACAGAAATAATTTCCTTTCTAGTATACAGCCACTAATAAGTACTGAAAGGATTAAGATTTTTTTATAGAATTAATTTATAAATCTGTTTAATATTCTGGCATCAGTTGATTTAAAAAAAATTTAAAGTTTTCCACCTGAGTACCCATTTAAATGATAGGTACTCTTTAAAGGGTTTGTCTGGTGGTTCTTTTTTATAGTTATATGGTGCAAAACATTATATTTAGTTCACCAGTTCTGTGCCTGGTTTCTTTTCTTGTCTGGTGTTCTTTTGTACTTATTTTAAAATCTTCCCGGAAGATACTGTGGTGCCTTGGGGGGGGGGGGGGGGGGGGGGTGTATGGCAGTTGGGGTGTTGCTATGCGGTATATCAAGGATGTAATTAACTCTTGTCAGTCATGACACCAGGGTGAGGGTTAATACTGTGATGCTTGGCCTATCGCCACCCTTCCCAAAAGCGATAGGGAGTTGAAGAATAAATGCAATGTCCACAACCAGAAGCTTTGCTGAAAACTATCAGAAACTTTACTGAGTATTTTCTGCAACAAGTAAAACAGGAACAGTTCATATAACAGAGTCTATGTACAGTGCACCTGAGATTGACGTATGGTTGGGACTTTTGTAAGTTCTTTAGATTAGTAGGATTTTGTAAGCATAGATCCACTGGATTTAGGGTTATGTTTAGGTCCAGAGGTCTCGCTAGCATTAGCGGGGAAGTTGTAAGAACTCACTGTTTAGATAGATTCAGGCCGAGGGCGGCAGGCTTTGGCCCAGTAGTTGTCGTTGAAAGTTGCGTAGGTCTGTCCTCATGAAGTGTCAGCAACCCAAGAGAGCATCTATTGGCTGCAGCTCCCTTATATGGGCAGGGGCTGACCGTTTTAGGATTGGTCCACACCATCTGTCAATCAGCTTTACAAAGTGTTATGGGTAATCATATGACCCATGAACCTCCAAAGGTCCTTTTACCTACCATAGAGTACTAACCCGAATCGCATGACCTAAGGTCCTGCGACGCTATGAAGGTAAGCATACTTATTATATACAGCATTTACATGTAAATTAGTAAAATATTAACTATATGAGGGGTGACTAGGGGATGACTAGGGAAGCGGACCCCCACAGTTCCTAGGAACTCTGACTTTGGGAAAATGGTACACCACAATACTGTTTGTTACTTGTTCCTGTGACTGGCGCTAACATTTCACTCAGTGTTGTCGGCCATGTTGTGAGTGCCACGTCACTTACTCAGCTGTGACGTTTTCTGCTGCACCCCCTCCCAGCTGCAGCTCTGCCCTGCCCCTCATGAATATGTTAATCACATTCGCACATTTAAAATATTTTTTTTACTGATTCATCAGTTGTGGCAGTCATTGGCTAATGATCAGCCAATAGCTGTTCAGAACAGACTCTGCAGCACCTATCTTCTTACTTGTTGTGCAGCGTCCTTAGCAACTGACTTACTTCTGAGCAGACTCCTGCAGTGCTGAGGGACTACTACTACTCCCATCATGGAACAGACTTGTTTCCATTGATGGGAGTAATAGTTCCCTGGCTGCTGGAGTCTGCCGTTGGCTAGAGAGGCTACATTAGTGTTTGTACTACTACCCCCAACATGGAACAGAGTCTGTTCCATGTTTGGGGTAGTAGTACAGGGGCTGAATGATTGAACACATCGGGTCTCACTTCTGACACCCGATGCAATCAGCAGTTATAAAGAAGGGGAGCGAGCGGCATGCAGCGCTACTCTGTGATGTATATACTGTTTAAACTTTAATTTTCAAATCCCCCGCGGAGAGCCCTGAATGGCTGGCACCGGGGAGCCATTCAGGGCTCCCAGCAGGGTTTTTAAATTACTACTGTGTTAACCCTGAATGTATGCCCGTGCATATTTTTTTTATCATTTATTGGCCCCAGTGTGCATAAGTTTATTCCCCCCCCCCATGTCAATATCCCCTTGTGTCCATATCCACCCCAGTGGTCTTATTCCCTGGCTGCCTGCGGCTCCTCATCTTCTGCAGCTGCAGGGACATGTCCCCCTCAGTGGTCTTATTCCCTGGCTGCCTGCGGCTCCTCATCTTCTGCAGCTGCAGGGACATGTCAGGTGGCGGCTGCAGCAGAGAATTAATGAATGGAGCAGACATGCGGGACATACCGGCTTCATTCATTCTCTGCTACAGCCGCTGCCCGACATGTCCCCGCTGCTGCTCTGCTCCTAGAAGATGAGGAGCAGCAGGCAGCCGAGGAATAAGACTACTGGGGTGAATATGGACACAGGCAGATATTGACATGGGGGGAAATGGACATGGGATATGGACATGGGGGGGAATAAACTTATACACACTGGGGCCAATAAATTATTAAAAAAATGCACTGGGGCATACATTTAGGGTAATTTAAAAACCCTGCCGGGAGCCCTGAATGGCTCCTCGGTGCCGGCCATTCAGGGCTCCCAGTGGGGGATTTAAAAATTATTTTTAAACAGTATATACATCGCAGACTCACTCCCCTGCTTTATAACTGCTGATCGCATAGGGTGTCAGAAGTGAGACCCAGTCCGATCAATCATTCAGCCCCTGTACTACTACCCCCAACATGGAACAGACTCTGTTCCATGATGGGGGTAGTAGTACAAACACTAATGTAGCCTCGCCAGCCGACGGCAGACTCCAGCAGCCGGGGAACTATTACTCCCATCATGGAAACCAGTCTGTTCCATGATGGGAGTAGTAGTAGTCCCTCAGCACTGCAGGAGTCTGCTCAGAAGTAAGTCAGTTGCTAAGGACGCTGCACAGCAAGGAACAGACATCTTCAACAAGTAAGAAGATAGGTGCTGCGGAGTCCGTTCTAAACAGCTATTGGCTGATCATTAGCCAATGACTGCCACAACCGATGAATCAGTAAAAAAAAAAAATGTGCGAATGTGATTAACATGAGGGGCAAAGCAGAATGGCAGCTGGGAGGAGGTGTAGCAGAAAACCTCACAGCTGAGTAAGTGATGTGGCACTCACATGGCTGACAACACTGAGTGAAATGTGAGTGCCAGTCACAGGGAGCCAGTAACAAACAGCATCTTCCAGGAAGATTTTAAAATAAGTGCAAAAGAACACCAGACAAGAAAAAGAAACCAGGCACAGAACAGGTGATCAAAATATAATGATTTGAACCATATAACTATAAAAAAAAAAAGAACCACCGGACAAACCCTTTAATGCATTATGTGAGTCCCACTGGAAGAAAAAAGTTTGTCATAAATGTCATGATTCGGCAGGCTGGAGGTGGATCCTCTGTGTCAGAGAGGGATTGGCGTGGACCGTGTCGGTGGACCGGTTCTAAGTTGCTACTGGTTTTCACCAGAGCCCGCCGCAATGCAGGATGGTCTTGCAGCGGCGGTAGCAACCAAGTCGTATCCACCGGCAACGGCTCAACCTCTCTGACTGCTGAGATAGGCATTGTACAAGGGATAAGGCAAGAGCAAGGTCGGACGTAGCAGAAGGTCAGGGCAGGCAGCAAGGATCGTAGTCAGGGGCAATGGCAGGAGGTCTGGAACACAGGCTAGGAACACACAAGGAAACGCTTTCACTGGCACAATGGCAACAAGATCCGGCGAGGGAGTGCAGGGGAAGTGAGGTATAAGTAGGGAGTGCACAGGTGAACATACTGATTAGGGCTGCTGCGCCAATCAGTGGCGCAGTGGCCCTTTAAATCGCATAGACCCGGCGCGCGCGCCCTAAGGAGCGGGGCCGCGCGCGCCGGGACAACACAGACGGGGAACGGGTCAGGTACGGGAGCCGAGATGCGCATCGCGAGCGGGCACGTACCGCATCGCGAATCGCATCCCGGCTGGGAGCAATATCGCAGCGCACCCGGTCAGCAGGTCTGACCGAGGCGCTGTGAATAAGAGAACGCTGCGAGCGCTTCGGGGAGGAGCGGGGACCCGGAGCGCTCGGCGTAACAGTACTCCCCCCTTGGGTCTCCCCCTCTTCTTGGAGCCTGAGAACCTGAGGATGAGACTTTTGTCCAGGATGTTGTCCTCAGGTTCCCAAGATCTCTCCTCTGGGCACTTAACTTCAAAGGGTCCAAGATAACGTGGTCCCAGATTAAAACTGGGGACACGGAAGCGGATATACTTGGCGGAGAGACACACAAAAACAGGAGGAGTTCTTCTTTTTTTTTTTCGGCATGCTTCTTCACCCGGGATGAGGCTAGTATGAGGGATTTTTGAGTCTTTTTCCAGACGGTGGCGAAGCCCCGGGAAACCTCATCAACAGCGGGCAAACAAGAAGGCGTGAGAGTGGGGAGGGAGGGAAGAGGGTGAAGCTTGGCATGGGCAGAGTGTTAACAGGACGGGGGCTATGAGGAGGAGACACAGCATAGTCCAGATAGGCCTTGGGGAGACCAGGTAAAGGAGGAGACACTGAGGTTAGACTGATGGGACTGGGAGCAGACGTGAGGCATTTTCTGTGGCAAGAAGCACCCCAGCTCTTGATCTCCCCGGTGGTCCAGACAAGGGTAGAAGAGTGGCGTTGGAGCCATGGCAGACTGAGGAGGACTTCAGAGGAGCATTTGGCCAAAACAAAAAGTTCAATTTTTTCGAGATGCAGTTCCATGCTCATGAGCAGGGGTTCTGTGCGGTAACGCACAGTGCAGTATAGACGTAAATCTTTATTTCTGCGGCGAGTCCTCTCTTCAGGGGTCAGGCGAGACCGATCCACTTGCATAGCCTCCTCGGCGGGAGGCACAGGGGTATTTTGCAAAGGATACTGTGAGAGAGGGGCTCCGAGCGGTGTGGCCCATGGCAGGGCCTTCCCAGACAGGAGACCACGGCAGAGTCTAGAGTCCCCATCAAATTTGTCCGGCAGGGACAAGTGGGGGTTGGGAGCGGCCACTCGCTGCGGAGGAGGTGCAGGAGCCGGCGGAGGAGATGGTAGTTGCTGTTGCAGCTGCTGTGTCTGTGACTGAAGTTGCTGTATCTGCGGTAGCAGCTGCTGTATCTGTGACTGAAGTTGCTGTGTCACGGTGGTCAAGTACGACAGCTGGTGATTTCGTTGGGTGATCATTAGGGATTGCTGGGCGATCACCGTGGAAATGTCGGCAAGACTTGACAGCGGCACCTCAGCGGAATCCATGGCCGGATCTACTGTCACGATTCGGCAGGCGGATGGAGGTGGATCCTCTGTGTCAGAGAGGGATTGTCGTGGACCGTGTCGGTGAACCGGTTCTAAGTTGCTACTGGTTTTCACCAGAGCCCGCCGCAAAGCAGGATGGTCTTGCAGCGGCGGTAGCAACCATGTCGTACCCACCGGCAACGGCTCAACCTCTCTGACTGCTGAGATAGGCATGGTAAAAGGGATAAGGCAAGAGCAAGGTCGGAAGTAGCAGAAGGTCAGGGCAGGCAGCAAGGATCGTAGTCAGGGGCAACGGCAGGAGGTCTGGAACACAGGCTAGGAACACTCAAGGAAAGGCTATCACTGGCACAAGGGCAACAAGATCCGGCGAGGGAGTGCAGGGGAAGTGAGGTATAAGTAGGGAGTGCACAGGTGAAGATACTGATTAGGCCTGCTGCGCCAATCAGTGGCGCAGTGGCCCTTTAAATCGCAGAGACCCGTCGCGCGCGCGCCCTAAGGAGCGGGGCCGCGCGCGCCGGGACAACACAGACGGGGAACGGGTCAGGTACGGGAGCCGAGATGCGCATCGCGAGCGGGCGCGTCCCGCATCGCGAATCGCATCCCGGCTGGGAGCAATATCGCAGCACACCCGGTCAGCAGAACGCTGCGAGCGCTTCGGGGAGGAGCGGGGACCCGGAGCGCTCGGCGTAACAATAAAATTGGTTTAATGCTGTCTGCAGCCAAACTGTGGTAAAAATAAGCCCATGGCCAGAAAGGGCTTCTTATCATGATCCCATGCATACCTTTATTAATTTATTTTTTTTATATTCAAGGCTTTATTGAACCAAAAAAGTCAGGGATACAGAAAATAAATGGCAGGTAGGGGAGTACATGAAAACAACAATATAAAGGAATGCGACAATCATGGTAGCCCAACATAAATCACCTCACGCAGGTGGAGAAGAGCAGTAAATAAAGGATATGAACAATATAATAGGAAGCACTCATATTTCATAAAGCATAGCTTTTATTAATAGTACAATAAAACGAACATATACAATAATAGAAACATTTGTATTAAGAATAGTTGCAGTTGGTCATGTGTCTAGGCCCACCTCTGCTTTCCTAAAGAGACTGACCCTGCTGGTCAACAGACCACCTACCTTTTAATGCACGGAGGCCTTCCTATAGAGAGCCAGCCCACATCTGGATCCTCCTATCTCACCCTTTATCTTAGGATGGGAGGGAGGAAGGTGCAGAAGACTGATAACTCTGTGGCAGATATCTGTTTGGCAATACCTCTAGATATCACGGTGTGAGTCAAGTACATGTAAATACAGTTGTGATACAATTGTCACATAGATTATATAGGTATAAACATGATAAAATTACATGGATGGTGTAGAAGGTGTAGTGACACCAAATTGCAAGAATTGGGGAGAAGAGATAAAGTTCAACCAGGTTCACCAGTGCACAAGATACTTCTCCGACTGACCATATATAAAAGGACTTCCCGGAGCCAGTCAGTGACTGTGGGAGGGGCGGTGGACTTCCAACATCTAGGAACAACCCGTCTCGCTGCCGCCAACAGCAAACCAGATAAACCCTTCAGTAGGGACCCAGGGGTACCCGGGAACATGGATAAAAGCAACACCTGCGGGGAAGGTGCCAATTGAGCACCCGTAATGTCAGCAATAAGCGCCCAGCTAGCCAGAACATTGTCAGGGCGGGGCACGACAGCCAAATATGAGTTAACATCCCACTCACTTGTCCGCATCTCCAGCACTGATCAGGTACTGATGGAGAAGGGCAGGAACCATCGGAAGAGCACTTTATAGTTAGTCTCCTCGAGAGCCACAGCCACTGAGCATTTGTGACAAAGCAGGAAGGAGGTTTCCCATTCCGCAGCTCTGGGGGTGCAGCCAAGTTCCCTCACCCATCCCTGCTGGTAAAGAAGGAGAGTTCCAGAATCTCGGGTACGCAGTAATGCATATAGCTTGGACATCAAATGGGTCTCTTTGTCGGAGCTCAGACATAAAGACATAACTTTCAAATGCAGTAGGGGCCCTGTAAAAATCATCTGTCACACACCATGTGGTGTAGAAGTGTTGGAGTTGTATATACTGAAAGGAACACAGCGGGGAGGGAGTAACCTCTCTGGTAATGTCCGATAGGAGTCTCAGAGAGGAGGACTGGAGGACACTGAAGACCGGGAATGGAGTATCAGGATCAGTCGACAGGAAACATCTAGTGGTGGCAGGAAGGGGAAAGTCAGGTTTACCAAGTAGGGGGGTCAGGGGGCCAAGCGGCTGGAAAAGATAGTACTTAACCAGGTGCTGTTGACAGGCTTTCAGAAGGGTTCGGAAGATAAGGGGGAGGGCAGCCATAGAGTTTCTGGTCCAAAACACTGGACGGATCCATGGAAGGGCCTTAAGCGGGAAGGGTGAGAGCGCCAACTCCAATCGCACCCACAGTTTTGCACCGGTATAGTAGAAACTATCCAATATGTGGGCGGCCGAGTAAAAATAGGGATCTGGGAATGCTAAGCCCCCCGTCCCATTTAGGCTCCATCAATATGTCTCTAGCAACGCAGTGGCGGGAGTGTGACCAAATGAACGCTGAGAACAGGCTGGTAAAGGGTCGAAAAAAGGCATGGGACAACGTCATGGGCAGTGTTTGGAACAGATAAAGCAGACAGGGGAGGAGGTTCATTTTGAGGATATTAATTGGCCCAATCCAAGAAAAATCCTTACAATCCCACTTGCGGAGGTCTCTTTTAAAGCGGGCAAGAAGGGGAATGAGATTGAGGTCGACAATACGAGATAGGTCACATGGGACTATTACCTCCAGATACTGGAAAGATGAAGGATGCCAGGGGAAAGGGAATGTCGCGCTCAACCTCTGAGCTACAACAGGGTCAAGAGACATGGTCATTGCTATACTTTTAGTACAATTAATCTTATAATTACTCATCAACCCAAATTCCTCAAGGACCGACAGGATTGTGGGGAGCAAGGTATCCGGGGAGGATATATAAAGGAGGAGATCATCCGTAAAGGGGAGAAAGGGCAGCCTTGTCGGGTACCGTTGTGTATCTGTAGGGGTTGTGAGAGAGAGACAGTAATATGCACTCTTGCAGTGGGATTACTATACAGTGCAAATATACGGCTTAGGGCCAAGGGGCTAAGCCCTAATTGCTCCAAGACACCCCTCAAGAACCTCCAGCTCACCCGATCAAATGCCTTTTTGTCATCCAAGGTCAACACCATACAGGGAAACCCCACTGTCTGAGTATCGTGAATGAGAGAAAATGTCTTCAACGTATTAACTCGAGCTTCTCGAGAGAAAATAGATCCCACTTGATCCAAGTGAACCAGAGGGGGGTGAGGCGCATCACCAACAACTTTGCATACAATATAGCGTCAACATTCAGTAGCGAAATTGGGCGGTAGCTGGGACAGAGATTAGGGTTCTTACCGTCCTTGGGAAACACATTAATAAAGGTGGCAAGAAAAGAGTCAGGAAATGAGGAGGCAGGAGAAAAGTCATTAAAAGCGATGGGGGGTTAACTTGGGCTGAGTGTTTTGTAGAACCGTGCAGTATAACTGTCTGGACTCTGGGATTTCCCTGCAGGGGCGAGAGAGATGACAGCCTCAAGTTCCTCAGCAGAAAAAGGCCTGTCTAGATCCTCAAGAGCTCTGGGGTTTAGAGAAAGGAGGACCGTGCGTTAGAGAAAAGCGAGAATATCAGGGTCGGAATGCAAAGGCGTCTGTTCCAATTCCAAAAGGACGTACAGCCGTGAATAATATGTATGGAAGCAATCCAGGATATCAATCGTGATGTGTTCAAGCCGCCCCACGTCGTTCCGAATAGAAGGAACAAAGAGGGCTGCTCTCTTATCCTGCAAGGCTCGCACCAATAATCTTCCCTACTTATTGTCCCACTCATAGTGGGACGCTGAGCAGATCAGTCTGTAGCGATTATGCTTCTGATCAATGAGCACCTGGATCTTCTTCCGCACCCTGAGAGGGTCCCGAAGAACATTCTCAGCGAGCGACTGCTTATGCCTGGCCTCGAGATGATGCAGTTGGTCTAGAAGGGTAGTCAGTTTATGAGAGGCCTCCCACTTACGTCTGGCTCCATGTTTGATCAGGATACCCCGAAGGAAACACTTCAAGGCTTCCCATTGGGTCTGTGGAAATGTGGAGTCAGAAGCATGCGTGGAGGCAAACTCAGCAACCACTGTCTTAAGATCCACCAAGCAAGGGACATCATAGGGCAGCATCTTGTTGAGACGCCAGGTAAATTCTCCTTTGAGGAGAGCGGGAAGGTGCAGGGTACATGAAACCACCACATGATCGAGTAAATCATCAGATCGATCACTGAAGATCCAAGGGTAGGAAGAAGAGGATGGGATAGGAATACATAGTCGAGTCTAGAGAACACTGCCTTCGCATGCGAGTAAAAGGTATAGTCGTGGTCGAGGACAATTCAAGCGCCAAGCATCACACAATTTGGGATTGTTTAATAATACCATTCAATGCAGCATAAGAGAGGGCACTAGAGCCCGAGGACGTATCTAAGGAGGGGTTAAGGGCCGCATTAAAGTCTCCGCATACTATCAATGTACCTTGCGAAAAACATATTGAAGTGCTCCAGCGCCTTCTCCAGAAAGGAGCGTTGGCCATGATTGGGAGCATAAAAGGATGCCACCGTGTATTCACGGCCCTGTATGGAACACTTCACGAACACATAGAATGCATCCCGGTCTGAGCTAGTATCTAAAATCTGGATTCCACCGGGGGAAGAAAAGAAGTTAGAAATTGGAACCCCCTGGTCAGCGGAGGTTCCGGTGCCTTTGTGTCCCTTCCGAGTCTTTCTATTCCCCATAGTAAAGGAGAAAGGCCCCTCAGTGCAACGGTCGGGTACGGAGCTCACAGGACACGTCTTCATGGCAGCATGGCTAGACACGTTCCCCCCCCCATGCATACTTTTTCATAATCTCCATTGTCCTTTCAAGGGCTGAGAAATAAACCCTTTTGTTAATACGAAAATGTAGCTCAAGTGCCCAGGGGGGGATATGGTCCATATTAAAAAATAATAAAACTAGCTGTGAGGACCAGTCAAGAAAGCATGGCAGTAAAGGGTACTCCAGTGCTAAGACATCTTATCCCCTATCCAAAGCATAGGGGATAAGATGCCTAATTGCGGGGGTCCCGCCACTGGGGACCCCCATGATCTTCCACGCCGCACCCTGTTAGAATCAGTCTGATTACTGGCGACCACAGGGACGGAGCATAGTGTCGTCATGGCTCTGCCCCCGTGTGACGTCACGCTCTGCACCCTCAATGCAAGCCTAAGGGAGCGGGCGTGATGGACTCAGCCTAAGGACCTCCAGCGGTTCCGGAAGCTGCTAAATGTGGGTGCTGCATGGTAGATCCCGGGGGTCCCCAGCAGTGGGACCCTGGCGATCTGACATCTTATCCCCTATCCTTTGGAGTACCCCTTTAAAGACTGTAAGAGTCTTCTACATTGCACCCAGAACGACTGTATTACAGGACAGCTCCGGAGGATATCGTATAAGGAGCCTTTCTGCCCGCATTTGCGCCAACACATTGTCCTTTGTATTTTAAATTAGCATATCAAACCAGCCATAAGGCACACAAATTCTCCATCAAAATCCGTGTGGTACTGCCCCACCGACTCTGATGTGCAGGTCACCCACCGGACTGACCACATCTTTGCCTTTTCTAAGTGCCCGCTGTGACTTCAGAATCCATACACCAACAACTGTAAATAAAACAACACACATGTTATACAACAGGGAGGGAGGGTGGGACAACCTCCAGGACCCAAGAGGGGAGACTGCAGGGAAAAGGTGCCAGGGCTGCTATAAGGTACCTTGGGAGGGGCTAATAGCACAGGAAAATGAGCCCAAAGGGGATTGGACAGGTTCCCCCAATAACCCATCCCCTCCCAGGGAAAAGCCAACAGAAAGGGTGGGTGGGGGGTGGTAGGAGAAAAACATGGGAGAGGGGCCTAACTTAAGGGGAACCTTCACTCCCCGGCTCACCAGTCAGGCTAGTTAACCACAGCCTACCTTTCCAGTTGTCAATCAAAGGGGGAGTAGGCGTATGCTAGCAGACACAGAGGTGGTAAAGAAGAGGAGATTGGCTGGCTAACTGTTCTTGGCATTCTGGGAAACACCCACTAGGCACTTGAATCTAATTTACATATTTACAAAATGGATTGTATTGTGGCACTGGAAAGGACTATGGAGATATTAAGGTATTGCCAGAAACCTGATGAGAATCCATATCTGGCGATGGGGCTTATATTTACCCATGTTTAGCTGCTGATGGGTATGCTTTAGGGATCTAACAAGTATTCACTTACCCTTGTTTAGATGAATGCCAAAGTGGAAATTATAATACCTCCATCTTCAAGATGCCTTAAAGTAAAAGAGACCTAGATGTGTTCATGACAAAATAAATACTGGATGAGTTATAAGCATGCCTTATTGAATATGGAGTAGGTTCTTACCTGTAGAAAAATATAATGTAGCTGTGATCTGTAATTTCACCATTAAGCAAATATAGGCCCTGATTTACTATTGTAAACCCAACCTAATTTGTCAAGTTGTGCGCCAGAATATGCACCAAAAAATGTAAAAAGTCGACCAACTCTCCATTTTACTCAGAAAACTTGAAAAGGGAGTTTGGCCGCTGGTAAAAGTGGGTGTGTCATATAAAAGGAGTGTATCCCCAACATTTTCCAAAAATCCCAACATATTTACCATGATTTCCACAGAAAATGTAGTGGATTTGTGCTGAGGAAAACCTCACAGATCAGAGCAGGTGTAAAGAAAAATAAAATGTAGGGAAAAGTTCAAAACATAGGGAAATCTTAGTAAATACTGTGGAAAAATACTTATAGGGAATTAAAACTCACAAAGAAAACTACACAACACTCTTAGTAAATCAGGGCCATTGTGTACGTGAAACCCGCCTACCTATTCAGAACCTCCTAAATTCATAAGAGTCAGATTATTCCTGAAGCCTTCAAGCAGTATTTGAAATATTGTAATTTTTCTTTCCTGCAGTTGAAGACAAAGTGGCGTTTGATTTTACAGCTTTGAGACTTGACTGGTTCCGGCTACAGGTAATGAAGCTGATAAATGAGCCCAAAGACTTCTATACCATCGCTGACTATGTTTCATCCAAAAAGCACTGATCCAAACAAACATATAGAACTAAATGTACAACATTTTACAATGTAAAACTAGCTTCAACACTGTTGATTATGCTACTTTCTTTCAGTTTGCAATAATGCTACTCACCACTAGAGGTCACAAATTGAACATATGATATTTAGTATCAAGGTTATTGGCAGGCGCCCGCTTCATTGTGTTGTGCGATGACTGCTCATCTGTTTTAAATGTTCTGCTTTGTAATAGGAAATATAAATAAACAATGTGCAGCGTTTCAATTAAAGAGCTCTGCCGAAGCCATTGGCGTCGTCTCCATAACTGTCATTAAAATTAAAAACCTGTTGTGTTCCCATAATGGAAATAGATGAAACAAATTATACATTAATACACCTTGGCTTAGTAATTCCAGTCCCCAAAGTTCAGAGACAGGCTGTGACAAGTCAGGTCTGGAATATGATTTGGACCTATTTTCATCTCCTTTCCATTACTCTGCAAATACTAATGCTCTTTCAGTAGGATGGTAGAGAATTTTACTGTTGTGACCAGAATCTCTGATTCTTTAACACAGTGTGGGATATTTATCAAAGCTGTCTATGCCCCGCATCAATTTAGACCAAACTACAGAGGGTTAGGCTGGTCTATTGTGCACCTAATTTATCAAATGGCGCACGGATCTTGATACATTCTGTGCACAGACTTCGAGATCTTTGCTTTAGACTGTATTTAAACCTGCTCCAACATGGTCTGACATTTCAGCGTACTTTCAGCCAATGCGACTTGTCGCTGAAAAGTCACTTTTGATAAATTCAGCACCAATGCATTTTCCAATGCATTTCCGTCTAAAATAGACTAGCATGCATCGTGTTCTAAAAATCCTCTAGAGCAAAAGTCGCAGAAAAGTCGCACATATTTAGACTGCGACTTTCTGTGCAACAAATTTAGACAGGAAAAAACAGTCTAAATCCTTTGATAAATATCCCCCAGTGTTTCCCAATCAGTGTTTGCATGCTGGGAATTGTAGTTTTTAAATGCTGGACATACTATTTTAGATCAACATGCCGCTTTGTAGTTACAGTGTATATGAACAGATGATTAAATGGGCGTTCTCATTAACACTCATTTTTGCTATTACACTCCTTATGGTAAATAAAAAAATCTTTCAAATGCACTTTGTTTAAAAAAAATGAAGTTTTCTATGTTTTATTTGTGCCAATAGGTGTCCCCCTACTTGTCCAGAGCACATTTTCCCCCATTTTTTGCACAGACTTTGGACTTCTGCTGGCCTGGCCGAAGTCCAAAAGCAGATAATGCAGAGGGATGTGTGCAGCCTTAGCCAATCATAGCTCATCTCACACTCTGCATGGTTTCAGATGATGTCATGCCTGCTGGGTAACGCCTCTTCCCAGTCTGTGAATCTGACTGAGACTGTTCAGAATATACAGAGAAATATCAAGGTAGAAAACAAAAAAAATTTATAAAAATAAAGGCAGGGGGTGGTTTATCATGACTGGGAGGATTATAAAATTTAACAAGATCATGACAGGTACTCTTTAATGTGGGACACATATAAAGGAAAGACCGAGCAGCCATCCCTTTTTAAATCAATTCCTGTCTTTTTAATCAATAATTGCAATTAAAACCTGATTGTGTGAACTCAGCCTAAGGCTGCGTTCACACATTCAGGTTTTTAATTGCCATTATTGAATAAAAAGCTACAAACAGATCATACTAGGAGCACAATTTAAAGAGAACCAATTTAAAACCTGAATATGTGAACACATCCTTGGCATGGGCTTGCCTATTATCAACCCTTACGGCATGTTAAGATGGTTTCCATTGTTTGAAGGGGAAAAATATACCATCTAATATCTGCCAGAAAAATTGTGGGCAGCTAAAAAAAACATATGAGCCACAATTCCCAGTGTTAACTGCGGAGTGTATTCATATTTAAATAAATGGGGCAGGCAAAACCACTATTTTGCTGATATGTACCAAAATGAACACTAAAAAACTGAAGTTCCTAGATTTAGGTAGTAACTTTTATGTGAACTATGTAGATAGGGTATTAATATTATTTCACAGCACTGGACAGAGGACAAAGGTATGATGCTTTTATTGAATTAGTTAAACCAACTAAGTCACCTATTCATTATTAAAGGGACTGTGGGGGAGATTTATCAAAACCTGTGCAGAAAGAGGAGGTGAGCTGGAACCATCAACTATAAGGCTAGGTTCAGATTACGGAATCTCGGGGCAGAAAATTTCCACTCGGAGATTCCAAGTGCGGCCGGCGCTGACTGAATTAGTCGGCGCTAGGACTGCGCGGACACTGCATTCTCCCATAGACTGCAATGTGTTACGCACGGATTTCTGCCTGAAGAAAGAGCAACCCCTTTCTTCAGGCGGAAATTTCCAAGTGGATTTTCCGTTCACAAATTCCGCTTCACAAATTCTGATGTGGGAATTTGTGAACGGAAACCCATTCACTGCACTATGCATTTTAGCAAGCAGAATTTCCTTAGTCTGAACCTAGCCTTATCAGTGGAGAACTGGTTAAACCCGGTGGGTCCCGGTTGCTACGGGCAGCCAGGACCCATGGCTAATGCCGGGCACAGCTGATCGGGCCGATGCCCGGCATTAACCCTTTAAACGCCACGATCAAAGTTGATTGCGGCGTCTAAAATGAAAGTAAAATAATCACGGCAACTCAGTGGAGCTGATCGGGACTATCACGACAAAATCGCGATGTCCTGATCAGCTAACCGGATGCCTGCTCTATGCCTGCGCAGGCTAGAGCAGCAGATCACCGCTTACACAGATCAGTTCTTTGCAATGGCATAGCACTGATCAGTGTATGCAATCAGAAGATGTTTGGCAAAATAAAAAAAAATGTAAAGTGTAAAAAAATTTTTGAATAAAAGTTCATTAACCCCTTCCCTATTAAAAGTTTAAATCACCCCCCTTTTCCCATTTTTTAAACAAAATAATGTAATAAAGAATAAAAATAATCATATGTGGAACTGCCGGGTGCGTAATGTCCAAACTATTAAAATATTGTGTTAGCTAAACCACTCGGTTGATGGCGTACATGTAAATAAATACCAAAGTCTAAAATTGTGCATTTTTTGTTAACCCCATAAGGACTCAGCCCCTTTGGGCCTTAAGGACGTTTTTTCCTCCTTGCCTTCTAAAACTCTTTTATATTTTCATTCACAGACTAGTATGAGGGCTTGTTTTTTGTGCGACCAGTTGTCCTTTGTAATGACATCACTCATTTTACCATAAAATGTATTGCGCAACAAAAAAAATACTATTTGTGTGGGAAAATTGATAAGAAAACCGCAATTTTGCTAATTTTGGAAGGTTTTGTTTTCATGCTGTACACTATACGGTAAAATATACATGTTTTCTTTATTCTGTGGGTCAATTTGATTGAAATTATACCCATGATTACATACTTTTCTATTAATATACAGCTTAAAAAAATCACAAACTTTTTAACCAAATAAGTGCATTTAAAATCCTCCTATTTTGCTGACCTATAATTTTTTTACATTTTTCCATATAAGTAGCGGTATGAGGGCTAATTTTTTGCGCCATGATCTGTAATTTTTTTATACCACATTTGCTTATATAAAACTTTTAATAAATTTTTTATACATTTTTTTGGGGAATAAAATGTTATAAAAAAGCTGAAATTTTTGAAATTTTTTTTTTTTTTAACCTTCACGCCGTTCACCCTATGGGATAATTAACATTATATTTTAATAGTTTGGATATTTATGCACGTGGCGATACCAAATATGTTTATTAAAAAAATTATTTTTAACACATTTTGAGGGTGAAATGGGGAAAAAAGGACAATTTAGATTTTTATTGAGGGAGGGGATTTTTCAAAATTTTTTTAACTTTTATTTTTAACTTTTTTAACTTTTATTTTTACACTTTAATAGTCCCCGTAGGGGCATAGCACTGATCACTGTTTTCGGCTGTCTTCTGCTCTGGTCTGCTCGATCTCAGACCAGAGCAGAAGACACCGGGAGATGGACGGAGGCAGGTGAGGGGACCTCCGTCCGCCATTACAGATGATCGGATCGCCGCGGCAGCGCTGCGGGCGATCTGATTGTCCACATTAAGTGCCGCACTTCTGAAGATGCCGTGATCTTAATTGATCACGGCATCTGAGGGGTTAATTGCGGACATCCGCGCGATCGCATGACCCGAGCAGTAGCACCTCTCCAGGACGTACATTTACGTCCTGCATCGTTAAGGGGTTAATTCATATACCATAAAAATATTAATAAAAAGCGATCAAAAAGTCCCATCAAAACAAAAATGGTACCGATAAAAACTACAGATGATGGCCCAAAAAATGAGCCCTTATACCGCCCCATACACGAGTTATAGGGGTCATAAGATGCCAATTTCAAACTAATTAATTTTGGTGCATGTAGTTTATAATTTTTTTAAGTATTAAAATAAAATAAAAACTGTATAAATTGGGTATTCTTGTAACCGTATGGAATAGGTGTAGAATAATGGAAATGGAGCGTGCACTCCCTGGCGGTGTATTTCACTTCAATATGTTATTCAATGGTGCAAGTACACACCTGGTGAGCTGGTAAAGGATAATGCAGTGGCCCTCAGAGAAATCACGCTGACACCTACGGGGTGCATACACTAGAGTGAGGCATCACAGTATTCACAACAAAAAGAGATAAGTGTGCACTCACCGCAGGAACCGTCAGGCTGTACCGGAGTCTGGGTCACGAGCAGCAGGTTACTGAAGACGCATCACTGGGAGCGCTCAGAGGCGATGCCGGCCTTTCGCACGATAGAGCATGCTTCTTTCGGCCTGAAGAAGCACGCTCTATCGTGTGAAAGGCCGGCATCGCCTCTGAGCGCTCCCCGTGATACGTCTTCAGTAACCTGCTGCTCGTGACCCGGACTCCGGTACAGCCTGACGGTTCCTGCGGTGAGTGCACACTTATCTATTTTTGTTGTGAATACTTGTAACCGTATGGAACTACAGGATAAAGATAAGGGGTATTTTTTTTTTTTTACCAAATATTGCACTGCATAGAAACAAAAACCCCCAAAAGTTACAAAATGGCGTTTTTTTTTATTTTATTTTTTACATTTTATCCCTCAATTAATTTTATTTTTGGTTTTGCCGCAGGTTATATTCTAAAATAAGTGATGTCATTACAAAGTACAAATGGTGATGCAAAAAATAAGGCCTTATATTTGTCTGTAGGTGCAAAATTGAAAGCGTTATGATTTTTAGAAGGGAAGGAGGAAAAAGGAAAATGCAAAAACGAAAAGTCCTTAAGGTTAAAATAGTCCCTAAGGGGTTAAAAATTAAAATAAAAATAATATTCCAGGACTCTAGGTTATATATTTAAAATTTATTTAAGATAAAATATGATATAACATAAGTAGCGTTTTACCTTGCGTGGAATCGCAGGGCCCTTGCGTCCCACAACAGCCTGTGTATTATATAAAAGTATTCATTTAATATACTGTAAGATAGAACATAGTATAATAAAAATATAATGGTTTAGTATAACTAAATCACTTTCAATGTATAGCCAGTAGATATACTTAGTGCAACAATTTATATGCTTCTTGGTCTACTGTGACCTATAGTCCGCCAAACTTTGGTATCACATAAAAAGTAATCGTCTTTGTCAGTCTGAATAAAGAGAGGTTAGGTGTAGGATACATCTTCCCTTTTTGTAGTCTGGGCTGTTTTAGCTAATGTTGTATAGTTCAGTGGATCTGCTCAGACCGAGCAGATAAACCGGCACATATTAGCAGTAATGAGCTGTATGCGCTCTGTGCCTCCTGTGCGTGGAGCTCCAGTGTACGTCGGCAGCGCAGGTCTCTTTAGAAATTCTGCTGATGCGCAGTGCAGGGGTGAATTCCTGCTTGCGATATCAGCCTAGACAATGATGTCTGTAGGGCTTGTGGTCTCCGGTATGGTACAGGGTCTGTGCAGTGGCAAGTGGTTTCCCCGTCCTATTCTCTGGTAATCCTGCTGCAGGTTGGGAGGGTTACCTCCTCGTGGTTCCTTGGTGGGAATCCTGGTTTGTAATCACTGGCTGAGTGATATCTGTGCGATATGAACCCTTTGCTGGTTAGTTTCGTAGCAAAAGGTTAATATCGCACTGATATCACTCAGCCAGTGATTGCAAACCAGGATTCCTGCTGCGGAACCATGAGGAGGTAACCCTCCCACACCTGCACAGCAGGGATTACCAGAGAATAGGATGGGGAAACCACTTGCCACTGCACAGACCCCGTACGATACCGGAGACCACAAGCCCTACAGACATCATTGTCTAGGCTCCCACCGCAATCAGGAATTCACCCCTGCACTGCGCATCAGCAGAACTTATAAAGAGACCTGCGCTGCGGACGTAAACCGGAGCTCCATGCACGGAATGCACCGAGCGCATAAAGCTCATTACTGCTAATATCTGCCGGCTCATCTGCTCGGTCTGAGCAGATCCACTGAACTATACAAAGTTAGCTAAAACAGCCCAGACTACAAAATGGTAAGAGGTGTACATTTTATTTGGTACCAAAGTTTGGCAGACTATAGGTCACAGTAGACCAAGAAGCATGTAAATTGTTGCACTTAGTATATCTACTGGCTATAAATTGAAAGAGATTTAGTTATACTAAACCATTATATTTTTATTATACTATGTTTTATCTTACAGTATATTAGATAAAAACTTTTATATAATACACAGACTGTTGTGTAACGCAAGGGCCCTGCGATTCCACACAAGCTAAAACGCTACTTATGTCATATTATATCTTAAAAAACATTTTAAATATATAACCTAGAGGACTGGAATATTATTTTTATTTTCATCTTCTGACAATAGATTCCCCTTAAGAAATCCTATTACATGATCTGTTGTGGTTCCTTGTAGACTGGATTGAAAAACATTGTTTAATATTGACACTTGTCTCCTGTTTTAGGCTTATACCAGTGTAGCAAAAGCCCCACTGTCACTTCGTGAAAACCCGGACCTGGGCAAAGTGATGAACCTGATAATGTTTCACTCCTGGATGCTGGATTCCATAGAAGAGCTGATTACTGAGACCTCTGACCTATCCATTTTCTGGTTAGCACTCTTTAGTATTACCTTCTCTCAATGAAGTTGATCATTCAAATGTAAATTATATAGGATGTGATGACATTAGAACACCAAGTGGAATAAGGAGCTTGACAAAATTGACAAAAGCCAGGAAAACCCCTTTAAGAACTCACTAAGGCTAGGTTTCCACTTTTTTTTGAGTCAAAGCCAGAAGTGGATTCAAAAGGAATAGGACATATAAAGGAAGAACTTACACTTCTCCTCCCTTATGGATCCACATCTGACTTTGGCTCAAAAACTGCAGTGGCAGTTTTCCAAAAACTGCCAGAAAAAAACCAAGTGGAAACTTAGCCTAACATATTTATATTATGAGCCAATACTGGCACTCCATTTGTCTTAAATTTCATTTAAGGTTAGAATTGGTTACATAGGGAAAATGTGCAATATTCCATGTCATGTGTCGCAATAATCTTGCAGTGTTACCAGGCAACTACAAAATCATACCCCCATGCCTGCATGTTAATAATGCAATTGATATCAATGCTGATCAGAAGGGGGTAAAGCTCTATGTAAATTGCATTGCAAAGCAGAAGATTAAAGTAGTAGTGGTAACAGAATATTGCATTAAAATAATACTATTACACCAGTATACATAACTCATCATATAGGGTAATCACAAATGATACTGACTTCAGTATGTTTTATGCTTAAATGGGCACTGTCACCAACTTTATTTTTTGATATGTTGTAGTACTTATGTACTACAACATATCTCTAATATACTTTTATTATTATTTTTTTTTCATTAAAAAGGTTTAATTTACATTTAAAAACCGGTCACTGAAAAAGGACTGATTTTGGAGTGGCAATCAGTCCTTTTTCAGTTAGGCTGCACTCGCTCCCTGCCTGTCAATCAGACAGGCGGGAGCGAGCGCATTGGCTCCCCGGCCACTGGCTGGGAGGCCACTCCTCCCGCTCATCGCCACCGCCGCCTCGTTGACGCCGCTGTCCCTGCAGCACGAAAGTGCTGTAGTGCAAGTCTTTGTGTTCAACTGTTGTCACTAACCTTTCCCAACATTCCATGGTTAGATGAGATATGGTCCACAACACAGGGAAGCTCACTTAGGATGGCAAACATAATTGTGTTATTGGACCTGAGGAAGGCTTGAGCAAGTGCCGAAACGCGTTGTCCATTTCTATAACTTTCCAAATAAATTGATCGGTCCTGTGTAACTTTGGTGGCCTGGGATCTCAGTTTAGTCCCCTCCTTTGTCTTTTCTCTGATTTCCTGCATGGTCACACCCGCACTTTGGGGTACACAGACAAGGTTCCTTGAGCTGTATACTGCATATTTGTTATCACAAGGTGCCTGTTATAGAGTTGTGCTTATTACTTTTCACGACTCATCAAGGTTAGTACAGCACATAGGTGTGGTGACGGGTTGTAACCTGATTCAGAACATATTACACCATGGAGCGCCCCTTCGTTTTTTGTCTGTTCTCCCCTTTTATCATGTGGTCAAAGACAATGGCCCTGATTTACTATTGTAAACCCGACATGTTTTGTCGGGTTGAGCTCCAGATTCTGTCTGCGCCAGAAATTCCGCCTGCGCCAGAAGGTGCGCCAGAATTGAAAAAAACCTGACTAAATGTCCATTTTACTGAGAAAACCCGAAAAAAGGGGCGTAGCTGACGGGAAAAGTGGCCATGGTCGCCGAAAAGGGGGCATGTCACCAACATTTTCACAAAAAAACGACATATTTACTAAGGTGTGCACAGAAAATGTGGTGGATTTGAGCTGAGGAAAACCCTACAGATCAGAGCATGTGTAAAAAAAGCAAAATGTAGGGAAAAGTGCAAAATGTAGGGAAACCTTAGTAAATACTGTGGAAAAATGTTTGTAGGGAATTGAAACCCACAAAGAAAGCAAAACAACACTCTTGGTAAATCAGGGCTAATATGTCATAAGTCAAGTCACATGGTCTCCAGGGGGTGTGGCTAGGCTGCAGTGAGTGGGCAATTAGCAGGGTGGAAAGGATTAACTGAAGTAATGCTATTTACCCACCCACTGCAGCATAGCCACACCCACAGGAGACCATGTGACTTATGACATACTGTTACTGGCAGATCTGGGCAGGGAACTGGCTTAAGGACTGTGGGAAAGAAGTAGGCAGGGTTAATATCTGAGAGAAAACTAAAATGCATATGACAGTGTAACTGTAGTTTCCCTCATAGACTTGTTTATCCCTTCTTTATATTGATTCTATATTTTACATATATTTCTGTCATAATTTTTATCCATCTTCCTGCTGATCATCATCTTTATTCTCGTTTAGCTCTTTTTTACAAACCATAATAAAAATATTCCACCATGCAGTTCATTTTTTATGGTTCTTCTCATTTACATAATATTTATCTATACGATTATTATTTCAGTTACACCTCTTTACATACTTTCTTGCCTGTTGTATTGTAGTTTTCACGTTCGAATGTTTGAGAAGATGTTTCTGTTAACACTGGAAGAGCCGTCAGCTTTGCGTTACTCCATTTCCTTTCCCCTGGCCTGTGTTCACTTCTTAAATAGCACTCATGAGATGTGCCCAGAGGAGGTAAGATACAGTGTTACAACCAAAGTAGCCCCTTTAACCTTAGTATTGTTTTCTCTTGTATAGACCACATTTTGTCTATCCCCACATGTTATTGTTCAAGCTCACTATTTTATGAATTCTACATGAATCCCTTTGGTTTCTAAAGGCTGCAGGCTGAGGTGGATTTCATACTCAGTCCTATAAAGTAGTAAGTATGTCTAGTTTTTTCTCTTGTACCTGGACGTTGCTGTCTGTGATCCTGTGGTGAAATGCTTAATTTAGTCAGTAATTGTCACCGTATAATGTTCAATTATATTGACACGTGGATTCACACATATTTGATGTGTTTTTATCAGCAATTTTGTTAATTTGGTAAAACTGGTGCAAAAATGGAACCCTACTATGTGAACACAGTTTTAGGGTCTATTCACACAGCGGAATTTCCGCTTGCGGAATTCCGCCTCAAATTAAAGGGGTACTCTGGTGAAAAACATTTTTTTTAAATCAACGTTAAACAGATTTGTAAATTACTTCTATTTAAAAATCTTGTTCCCTTAAAGGGGTACTCCAGTGAAAACCTTTTTTCTTTTAAATCAACTGGTGCCAGAAAGTTAAACAGATTTGTAAATTACTTCTATTAAAAAATCTCAATCCTTCCTGTACTTATTAGCTGCTGAATGCTACAGAGGAAATTCTTTTCTTTTTGGAATTCTCTCTGATGACATCACGAGCACAGTGCTCTTTGCTGACGTCATTATAATAATAATAATAATAACTCTTTATTTATTGTTGTCCTTAGTGGGATTTGAACCCAAGGCCCCAGCACTGCAAGGAAGCAGTGCTAACCACTGAGCCACCATGCTGCCCTTAGCATACATCTGCTATGCACGGTTGCTAAAATGGACAGAGATGTCAGCAGAGAGCACTGTGCTCGTGATGTCATCAGTGTTCCAAAAATAAAGGAATTTCCTCTGTAGCATTCAGCAGCTAATAAGTACTGGAAGGATTAAGATTTTTTAATAGAAGTAATTTACAAATATGTTTAACTTTCTGGCACCAGTTGATTTAAAAGAAAAAAGGTTTTCACCGGAGTACCCCTTTAAGGACCAAGTGTTTTTCAGTTTTTCCACTTTCATTTTTTCCTCCTTATATTTAAAAAATCATCTAAAATACATATGATGGCTTTTTGCACCACCAAGTCTACTTTGCAGTGACGTTAGTCATTTTACCAAAAAATCTATGGCGAAACTGAAAAAAATCATTTTGTACGTTTTGGGGGCTTCCGTTTCTACGCAGTACATTTTTCGGTAAAAACGACACCTTCTCTTTATTCTGTAGGTCCATACGATTAAAATGATATCCTACTTATGTAGGTTTAATTTTGTTGTACTTCTGAAAAAAATCATAACTACATGCAGGAAAATGTATACGTTTAAAATTGTCATCTTCTAACCCCCTATAACTTTTTTATTTTTCCACAAACGGGGCGGTATGAGGGCTCTTTTTTTTGCACCGTGATCTGACGTTTTTATTGGTTTCATTTTTGTTTTGATCGGACTTTTTGATCACTTTTTATTCATTTTTTTAATGGTATAAAAAGTGACCAAAAATATGCTATTATGGACTTTGGAATTTTTTTACGCGTATGTCAATGACTGTGCGGTTTAATTAACAATATATTTTTATGGTTTACACATTTACGCACGCGGCGATGCCCCATATGTTTGTTTTATTTTTATTTACACACTTTTTAAATGGGAATAGGGGGGTGATTCAGATTTTTATTAGGGAAGGGGTTAAATCACATTTATTAACTTTTTTTTTGCAGTGTTATGGCCCCCTCTAGGGTTTGTAATACTGCATATACTGATTGCAGGCACTGTTCAATGCATTGCCATAGCATTGCATTGTTCAGTATTTTCTGCGGTTGATTGCTCAACCCTGGATTTCAGGCTTGGAGCAATCAAACGCCAATCGGACAGCTGGGAATAAGGTAAGACACCTTCCGCTGTCCTCTCAGCTGCTCGGGATGCCGCAATTTCACCGCAGCGGTCACAAACAGCTCCGCTGAGCTAACCGGCAGTGTATTCTCCCGTTTTAGATGCCGCAATAAACTTTGATCGCAGCATCTAAAGGGTTAATACCAGACATCAGCCCAATCGGCGATGTCCGGTATTAGCTGTGGGTCCCGGTTGCTGATAGCAACCAGGACCCAGCAGATACAAAGCGGGTTCAGCTTCTGAGCGCGCTTCACAGATCGGGATCCGGCCACAGGATGGAAATATACGTCCGTGGTCATTAAGGGGTTAATCCTTCCAGTACTTTTTCAGCTGTTGTATGCTCCACAGGAAGTTCTTTTCTTTTTGAATTTCCTTTCTGTCTGACCACAGTTCTCTCTGCTGACATCTCTGTCCATTTTAGGAACTGTCCAGAGTAGGAGCAAATCCCCAGAGCAAACCTCTCCTGCTCTAGACAGTTCCTGACTTGGACAGAGGTGTCAGCAGAGAGAACTGTGGTCAGACAGAAAATACATTTTAACCCCTTAAGGACCAAGGACGTACCGGTACGTCCTTGGTCCTGCTCTTCCGATATAACGCGGGGTTACACAGTAACCCCGCGTCATATCATGGCGGGCCCGGCGTCATAGTGAAGCCGGGACCCGCCTCTAATAGTGCGCAGCGCCGATCGCGCCGCCGCGCGATATTAACCCTTTAGCCGCGCGCTCAAAGCTGAGCCGCGCGGCTAAAAGTGAAAGTGAAAGTTCCCGGCTAGCTCAGTCGGGCTGTTCGGGATAGCCGCGGCTAATCGCGGCATCCCGAACAGCTGACAGGACAGCGGGAGGGCCCCTTCCTGCCTCCTCGCTGTCCGATAGCCGAATGACTGCTCAGTGCCTGAGATCCAGGCATGAGCAGTCATGCGGCAGAATCGTTGATCACTGGTTTCTTATGAGAAACCAGTGATCAACATAGAAGATCAGTGTGTGCAGTGTTATAGGTCCCTATGGGACCTATAACACTGCAAAAAAAAAGTGAAAAAAAAAGTGAATAAAGATCATTTAACTCCTCCCCTATTAAAAGTTTGAATCACCCCCCTTTTCCAATAAAAAAAAAACACAGTGTAAATAAAAATAAAAATAAACATATGTGGTATCACCGCGTGCGGAAATGTCCGAATTATAAAAATATATCATTAATTAAACCGCTCGGTCAATGGCGTGCGCGCAAAAAAATTCCAAAGTCCAAAATTGTGCATTTTTGGTCACTTTTTATATCATTTAAAAATGAATAAAAAGTGACCAATAAGTCCTATCAATTCAAAAATGGTACCGTTAAAAACTTCAGATCACGGCGCAAAAAATGAGCCCTCATACCACCCCTTACACGGAAAAATAAAAAAGTTATAGGGGTCAGAAGATGACAATTTTAAACGTATTAATTTTCCTGCATGTAGTTATGATTTTTTCCAGAAGTCCGACAAAATCAAACCTATATAAGTAGGGTATCATTTTAATCGTATGGACCTACAGAATACATATCAGGTGTCATTTTTACCGAAAAATGTACTACGTAGAAACGGAAGCCCCCAAAAGTTACAAAACAGCGTTTTTTTTTCAATTTTGTCGCACAATGATTTTTTTTCCCGCTTCACCATAGATTTTTGGGCAAAATGACTGACGTCATTACAAAGTAGAATTGGTGGCGCAAAAAATAAGCCATCATATGGATTTTTAGGTGTAAATTTGAAAGGGTTATGATTTTTTAAAGGCAAGGAGCAAAAAACGAAAATGCAAAAACGGAAAAACCTCCGGTCCTTAAGGGGTTAAAAGAAAAGAACTTCCTGTGGAGCATACAGAAGCTGATAAGTACTGGAAGGATTAAGATTTTTAAATAGAAGTAATTTACAAATCTGGTTAACTTTCTGGCACCAGTAAATAAAAATAAAAACGTTTTTCACCAGAGTACCCCTTTAAAGCCCTTAGACTTCTATGGGATTCTGCACTCCCATTTACACTTCTGAATTTCCGCTAGCGGAATTTCACAAGCAGAAATTCTGAAGTGTGAATGGGAGTGCGAAATCCTATAGAAGTCTATGGGCTTTAACCCCTTAAGGACTGAGCCCTTTTTCACCTTAAGGACTCGGCCATTTTTTGCAAATCTGACCACTGTCATTTTAAACATTAATAACTCTGGAATGCTTTTAGTTATCATTCTGATTCCGAGATTGTTTTTTCGTGACATATTCTACTTTAACTTAGTGGTAAAAATTTTTGGTAACTTGCATCCTTTCTTGGTGAAAAATCCCAAAATGTGATGAAAAATTTGAAAATTTAGCATTTTTCTAACTTTGAAGCTCTCTGCTTGTAAGGAAAATGGATATTCCAAAAAAATGTTTTTAAATTCACATATACAATATGTCTACTTTATGTTTGCATCATAAAATTGATGAGTTTTTTCTTTTGGAAGACACCAGAGGGCTTCAAAGTTCCGCAGCAATTTTCCAATTTTTCACAAAATTTTGAAACTCGCTTTTTTTCAGGGACCAGTTCAGGTTTGAAGTGGATTTGAAGAGTCTTCATATTAGAAATACCCCATAAATGACCCCATTATAAAAACTGCACCCCCCAAAGTATTCAAAATGACATTCAGTAAGCGTTTTAACCCTTTACAGGTTTCACAGGAATAGCAGAAAAGTGAATGAGAAAATTCACAATCTTCATTTTTTACACTCGCATGTTCTTGTAGACCCAATTTTTGAATTTTTGCAAGGGATAAAAAGGAGAAAATTTTTACTTGTATTTGTAACCCATTTACTCTCGAGTAAGGACATACCTCATATGTCTATGTTAATTGTTCGGCGGGCGCAGTAGAGGGCTCAGACAGGAAGGAGCGTCAAATGGTTTTTGGGGGGCATGTCCCCTTTAGGAAGCCTAGGGGTGGACATAGGGGTATTCTACGCCAGTGATTCCCAAACAGGGTGCCTCCAGCTGTTGTAAAACTCCCAGCATGCCTGGACAGTCAACGGCTGTCCGACAATACTGGGAGTTGTTGTTTTGCAACAGCTGGAGGCTCCGTTTTGGAAACCGTGGCGTACCAGACGTTTTTCATTTTTATTGGGGAGGGGGGCTGTGTAGGGATATGTGTATATGTAGTGTTTTTTACTTTTTATTTTATTTTTTGTGGTAGTGTAGTGTAGTGTTTTTAGGGTACAGTCGCACGGGTGGGGGTTCACAGTAGTTTCTCGTTGGCAGTTTGAGCTGTTGCAGAAAATTTGCTGCAGCTCAAACTTGCAGCCCGATACTTACTGTAAGCCTCCGCCCATGTGAGTGTACCCTGTACATTCACATTGGGGGGGACATCCAGCTGTTGCAAAACTACAACTCCCAGCATGCGCTGACAGACTGTACATGCTGAGAGTTTTAGTTTTGCAACAGCTGTAGGCACACTGGTTATGTATCACTGAGTTTGTGACCTTACTCAGTGTTTCAAAACCAGTGTGCCTCCAGCTGTTGCAAAACTACAACTCCCAGCATGTACGGTGCATGGTGTAAGGTGACTGCTGGGAGTTGTAGTTTGCAACAGCTGGAGGCACACCGGTCGTGAAACACTGAGTTAGGTAAAAAAAAAAACTCTAAGTTTCACAACCAGTGTGCCTTCAGCTGTTGCAAAACTACAACTTTCAGCAGTCACCGACAGCCAACGGGCATGCTGGGAGTTGTAGTTATGCAACCAGCAGATGCACCACTACAACTCCCAGCATGCTGTGTGCAAGCTGGGAGTTGTAGTTATACAACAGCTGAAGGTACACTTTTCCATAGAAAAAATGTGCCTCCAGCTGTTGCAAAACCATAAATCCCAGCATGCCCATAAGGGAATGCTGGGAAATGTGGTGGTCTGCCTCCTGCTGTTGCATAACTACAGCTCCCAGCATGCCCTTTTTTGCATGCTGGGAGCTGTTGCTAAGCAACAGCAGGAGGCTGTCACTCCATCGCAGGAAAGTCCCGCCGCCGCCGTCGCTCCTGGGGCCCCGATCCCAACATGGACGCCGGGGATCGGGGTCCCCAGCACCCGGGGTTGTCTTCCCGCACCCGCTCACGCCCTCCGGAAGAGGGGCGGAGCGGGTGCGGGAGTGACACCCGCAGCAGGCGCCCTGACTGGTCGGCCGGTAATCCGGACGACGAATCAGGGCGATCGTGAGGTGGCACCAGTGCCACCTCACCCCTGCAGGCTCTGGCTGTTCGGGGCCGTCAGAGACGGCCCCGAACAGCCAGTAATTCCGGGTCACCGGGTCACTGGAGACCCGATTGACCCGGAATCGCCGCAGATCGCTGGACTGAATTGTCCAGCGATCTGCGGCGATCGCCGACATGGGGGGGCATAATGACCCCCCTGGGCGATATGCCGGGATGCCTGCTGAACGATTTCAGCAGGCATCCGGCTCCGGTCCCCAACCGGCTAGCGGTGGGGACCGGAATTCCCACGGGCGTATGGATGCGCCCTGCGTCCTTAAGGACTCGGAATGCAGGGCGTATCCATACGCCCTGCGTCCTTAAGAGGTTAATTTAAAGGGGTTATCCTGTGCTTACACATCTTATCCCCTATTCATCACGCCCCCTCCCATAGGCTTGCATTGAGGGGCGGAGCGTGACGTCACACGGGGAGCGGAGGCGTGACGTCACACGCCGCCGGCCCTGTAGTTGCCCGTAATCAGACCCGGAGCAAACATTTTATCCCCTATCCTTTGAATAGGGGATAAGATGTGTAAGCACCGGAGAACCCCTTTAAATTAAAGCCCATAGACTTCTATGGGATTTCGCACTCCCATTCACACTTCAGAATTTCTGCTTGGGAAATTCCGCTAGCGGAAATTCAGAAGTGTAAATGGGACTGATTACAAACGGGGTGCCGTGTGCATGATCACGGGCGACCCCTTTGGATAGGGGATAAGATGTGTAAGCACCGGAGAACCCCTTTAAGGTGGAATTCAACAAGCGTAAGTCTGCAAACGGAAATTCTGCCGTTTGAATAGACACATATGGTATGTTAACACATTCAGATTTTTTATTGCAGTTTTTTTATGCAAAGGCAGGAACAGATAATAAATGGAGGACACGAATAAAGGAAAGACTGAGATTTCTTTTCTACTGAAATCCATTTCTGGATTTGATGGATTGAATAATTGCAAATGAAAACCTGAATGTGTGAACACACAGGTGACTCCATTCGAGCCCCTGAAATAAATAGAATCTGCTTCTCTCCGCCACAGTATACATCAGCATACCAATGGACATCTGTGAGGGACAAATGAAATGCAATATACCGTATATCTAACCTTAAAGGAATACTGTAGTGCAAAATAACATATCTCCTGTACATGGCCCTGGCAGTCTTGGCATAAAGGGAGCCTTCCCTCTCTTCATGACGCGGTGGCTGTATCTCTATGGGATACATGGCGGGCATGTCGGCTGGCGCGTCATGCTGGGAGACGGACACGTGCCCTTTCTTAGGAAACTATGCAGTTTTATTTAATAACCTTTAGCCAGAGGCGTAGCTTGTAGCTTCTGGGCCCCGGTGCAAAATCTGCAACTATGGTCCAGACTTATCAATCTGTCACGTGTATTATCCCTGAAAACTTTATTTTTCCAGCACTGAGACATCACTGTGGTTTTTACTCCAGTGGTGCGATATCACCATATTTTGTGACATAACTAACAGAACTATTCGTGCATGTTCAAATGGCATAAGTATAGGTGCCGAGATTGCAGCTGCATATGGGAACTGGTGCCAGCTTCTGCCATATAACAGAATACTAGTACTATAAACTTCATGTTAAATTTGGAGTCTTTGATGCGGATATTGCAGCTAGGCCCAGGAACATAGTTATGCGTCTGCCAAATAATCTTGTCTTTATTATTCCAGTATAACATAATGTTTTTCTCATTTTAATTTCAGGCCCCTCATCTGCTGAATTGCAGCCTTGGGCTATGTAACAACTTTCTGGATGAAATCAGCAAACAGGCCAGTAGCTGTATCATGGACATCTGTGCTGAGCAGTGTAACCTCAGTGAAAAGGTAATGGTTTGGAGCAAATATTTCCACCTTTCAGTTCATTTACACATACCTTTAATTTAGTTTAATATTAGGAAAGAATTATGTACCGGTATGTACTGTTTATAAGTAACATAAACAGTAAAGACTACAAACTTACAATAAATGTACAATCTTTATTAAAGCATAACTACAGAATTATACAAACATTTATAGTGCAGCACTGGCCATAATAGTTGATTTTGTAAAGATTTAGCCTATAAATTCCTGATAGGAGTTGTCATTGCCCCCTGCTCCCAGTCACTGTAACCACATGATAGGAGAGAAAGCCTCCTGCTCAACCTCCTAGGTATCCCTACCAGCCCAAGACTATAATGGCGCTTAGTCTCGTGCTGGTACTGTTACCTTGGAGACCAAACGGAAGGCTCCGCCTTCTATCACATGGTTATGGGGGTTGAGGGTGGCTAGCAATGGCCATTCCAATCAGGTATTTACAGGCCAAATTCATATTGCATGTCATTTAGAAAAAGGAGGATGGCGCTCAGGTCTGCACTGTAGTCAATTTTATATAACTCTGTTACGCTTTAAGTATTATGTTAGCAACAAACTAATACTATTGCTTAAAGGATTTATCCAGCATTTTGGTAGCAGTGGTGCAAGGAACTCTGGAGGCACCTTCATGAACTTAAAGTGGTACTCCGGTGGAAAACAATTTTTTTCAGATAAACTGGTACCAGAAAGTTAAACAGATTTGTAAACTATTTCTATTTAAAAATATTGATCCTTCCAGTACTTATCAGCTCCTATACACTACCGAGGAAGTTGTATAGTTATTTTCTGTCTGACCACAGAGCTCTCTGCTGACACCTCTGTCCATGTCAGGAACTGTCCAGAAAAGGAGAAAATCCCAATAGCAAACCTCTGGTTGGGAGTAGTGTTAGGAGTAATTAGGGAACATAGCCTGAGTTAGTTTAGAAAAGTTTATTTGGTGACAGCTACTCTTTAAGCCTTCCAGTTCTTATCAGCTTCTGTATGCTCCAGAGGAAGTTGTATAGTCCTTTTTTGTCTGCTCGTTGCTGTGTCAGGAACGGTTCAGCTGTCAATCAAGCTCAGTGCAGAGAAACACTTTATGAGTTTGGTCTCCTGCCATTACAAGCAGGAGACCAACATTTTAGATTTTGACCAGATGGAATGTGTTCTGGCCAAGAAGGGAGACTCCTGGTGACCAGAAGTGTACAGCAGAATAACAACATAAAATGTTTCTATTTTGTTTTTTAATGGATGACAATTACAAAAGATATTTATTTGGCATAAGGAATCAAATATTAAAAATCATGTTTAATGACTGTGCCCATTTAAGATTTTTAAACAGCAATAATAAAAGCAATAAAATAAAAACACAACTTGTCCCACCAAAAACAACCCTCACATTGCAATGAAAAAATAAAATAGTTACAGCTCTTAGAATACAACCTTGGAAAAATTACAGAAAACTATTTGGGCAATAAGGCCAAAATTGGCTTAGTCACTAAAGGGTTGTTATTAATAATAATAATAATAATAATAATAATATTGTTATTCTATAATTATTTTCATCATTCATCATCATTATTATTATTATTATTATTATTATTAACTATAATTATTGTAATAATTGATATCTGAAATATTATACTGTATACATTTTTTTTCCAGCTGCTACCAAAACATTGTGCATCAACCATCACCAAAGCCAGGAACAAGAGATTGAAAAAAACACCACCCAAGAAAGCAGAGCCTGAAAGAGAAAAACCAGGGACCGAAAGTCAACGTAAGAACCGCAGTGTAACAACAAAGTGAGTAATCATTAACTATATAAATCACTGTATATGCAAGGTTATGTGCACACAGGGAATATCCACAATTCCGCAAAAATTCCATTCAGCAAAGTCTTATCCAAATAGGAGAAAACAGAATATCTTGGTACCGCTTACACTTACACTCGCTGGATAGTTCTAGTCCAAATCACAGCTACTCCAGCAGAGTATCGATCAAGACAACCGTCTTCGGTGCTCACGTATTACGACACTAGTATAGAGACAGTTAGTAGGTTGCTGCGCAGGATCACCATTTTTAGGGCGGTAGTCCTGCATAGGTAGGTAGGGGGATAAGGGCAAGCTAGGGTTTCATAGGGCCTCCACAGTATCAGTAGCCTTATAATATCACCCTCTATCATAACCTGTGGCATATCCCTCCCCTATCTCTATTTTGCAACTTTATAGCCATACCTATGCAATAATTATTGAGACTGTGTTATAACTATACTTTATAATAATATCTATGTTTTGGTCATTTTAATACTGATATTAATAAATGTTACATTTTAGTAGATGTCAGATTCTATTTTCAGGTAATACACAGCTTGCAATCCAACACAGAAAGAAAAAAGAACGGAGCACTTACCCGTTATCTTGTTTCGATCACAGATTTCTTTATTCCATATTAGGATACATAAGCCAGTGAGCAGACAGGAGCAGTTGCATGGGGGAGTGGGTGGTCGATGGAACGTGTCGTGGACGTGGCGCTTTGTCAGGCCCCTACATAATCACGCATGTAGGTGTGACTTTAAAACACACCTACATGCGTGATTATGTAGGGGCCTGACGAAGCGTGATGTGCGCAATACGGTCCGTCGACCACACATTCCCCTACACCACCACTCCAGTCTGCTCACCAGCCTATGTATCCTAATATGAATAAAGAAATCCGTGAACGAAACAAGATACCGGCTAAGTGCTCCTTTCTTTTTACTTTCTGTGTTGGATTCCATTCAGCTAAGGTTCTCTGCTGTAATTGTGACAGAAAGTTACCAGGGTTTCGGTGTTCTCAGAGCACAGAATTCCACCGAAATTTAAGTTTCATTGACTTCAATTGGAGTCTGCCGCGGAATTCTGCAAAATATAAGAGTGATCTTATATTTCTGCAGAAAGGGGAATATTGAAAGTAATGGGTAGAAAATTCCATTTTGTGAACACACAAGGGTTGTGGTGGTGGGAGGTAAATATAGTGGTCGCATAATTATAAAGGTTTGCAGTTTGAAGCCAGCTATAGACTGGATTAACACACAGTATTTTGATCAGTATTTTTATGCAGGATTGGCTTCAAAACACAAAAAAAGCTGCAAATCTTTCCATTGTAGTGTTTTCCTGTGTCAGTTCCTCTCCTGGTTTTCACTACAAATACTGAACAAACAGTATTTTTGCTGAACACTGACTTAAGTTTTGTTTTAAAATGCAGGAAACTCCCTAGATGCAACATTTTTTAACTAATAATGTACAGTGTACATGTTATTATTGCTTTTCTCTCTCTCTCTCTTTTTTTTTTTTTTTTTTTTGGGTTATACTCATAATTCTTTATTCTTTCTTTTTAGCATGGACAAACTTCACATAACACTTTGTGAACTCTGCCTGTCTTTAAACCATAAGCAGAAAATCATGATATTTGACCATGTGGTAACTCCAATTGAGTATCTGAGCTCCCACATTGAGAAGAAATTTGGGCGGTATGTGTTAATACTGTCATAAATAATCATTAGTACTGTTATCTGAAGATATGTAGGTAAAGTACTTATAGTATTTGTTTAAACTTCTTCTGTTTTGGGTTAATCCAAATTATAGATCTGTATTGTATTGATTTGTATAAGCACACCAAAATATATGAACCTAGCTACAAGAATCATTGAGAAAAAAATAATTGCACGCTCCAGGTGGACTCAGTCCTATCCCCTTGGCCCCACACTCCTCAGGACTCTGGTTATGTGATTGTTCCTACAAATGGCTAATGTATTTTTTCTAGATGTATATGCCTTTAAAGGGATACTCCGGTGGAAAACATTTTTTTTTAATCAACTGGTGCCAGAAAGTTAAACAGATTTTTAAATTACTTTTATTAAAAAATCTGTTTTTTTTCTGTCCACAGTGCTCTCTGCTGACACCTCTGTCTTTATCATGAACTGTCCAGAGCAGCATAGGTTTGCTATGGGGATTTCTTCCTGCTCTGGACAGTTCCTGATATGGACAGAGGTGTCAGCAGAGAGCACCGTGGACAGAAAAAAAGAAATACAAAAAGAAAAGAACTTTCTCTGTAATATATAGCAGCTAATAAATACTGGAAGGATAACAATTTTTTAATAGAAATAAATTACAAATCTGTTTAACTTTCCGGCACCAGTTGATTAAAAACAAAATGTTTTCCACCGGAGTACCCCTTTAATTCCTGTTGTTAAGATGTGTAATCATGGAAGGTGCCCGTGACCAGGTGACTTGGAAGTGACCTGTAGGACTCCACCAAAAGTCCTCCTATATAAACTAAGGGAGGAGTTATCTTGCTCTTGAGTTCCAGTCTTTGCTGAGTACAGAACAGTCAAGACTTGAGAGTGTCTGGTGTCCTGAAGAGACCAAAGGCCTAGTGCCCATGGCCTCGGAGGATCAGGAGAAGACCACCTTTGTGACACCCATGGGGTTGTTCAAATTCAAAAGTATGCTATTTGGGCTGTGTAATGCCCCTGCTACGTTCCAGGATCTGATGGAAAGGTGCCTGGGACACCTGAATTTCCAAAGTGTCTTACTGTACCTGGACGAGGTCATTGTGCTGTCAAGAACTGGCCTATACCGCTTACAGTGAAGGATGTCTGGAGCTTCCTGGGATTCGCCGGCTACCACCGCCGTTTCATCCCACACATTGCCTAAATTGCAGAAACCCTCACAGGTATCCTAAGGGGTACAGCGAAGGAGAATTACAATTACAACAGTCCTGTTGTTAAGATGTGTAACCAAGGAAGGTGCCAGTGACCAGGTGACTTTGAGGTGATCTATAGAACTTCCCCAAAAGTCCTCCTATATAAACTAAGGGAGGAGTTAGCTAGCTCTTGAGTTCCAGTTCTTGCTGAGTACAGAACAGTCAAGACCTGAGAGTGTCTGGTGTCCTGAAGAGACCCAAGGCCTAACCACGCAGCCCCGCTTCCACCAACCAAGTGCCCCACAGGTGAAAGTCAAAGCCTGGTAAGCTACAACAGGGGTTAAGTCTAGTCACTTATCGTGAAGTTAGTCAATTCTGCTAAAGTCAGCGTGGGTCTGCATAATTCAGTCCAAGTCCACTACAAGTCCCAGCGAGCCGGCAAGCCTCCTAAGTCACTGGTCATCTCCTTGGGCCTAACTGAGCTCTAAAGACTATTCCATCTGTCTGCCTCAGTAAAGCTGCCGTTGTTCCGTAACTTGGCATCGGAGTCATTATTTGCCCCGCGCCTAGCCGAGGATCCAGCGGGCATACCTCAGGGGGTGCAGATGTTAACCACGCCCTGCCATCATGAATACAAGGGGTTAATGCCATCTGCTCCTAGGGTAATAACATCTTCTCTTGATCACACCCTCACCACACTTACTTGCAATACAAAAGACAACAGGAAGCTGCTTTTAGGGTAACATAAATACCCCCTTCCTTTTCTACCTGCCCCTGTGTAATTTCACTGTTTGCACATTTGGTATGGCCCTATCATAGATTGCCCATAAATCACCACTGAAAACTGGTTAGACATTTAGGATGGGCTCAGACTACAGAATCCCGGACGGAAATACTGAAAATACCTCACATGCATTGCCCATCCATATAGACAGAGATGTACTTTGCCTCTAAAATTCTGTTGTGTGCACTATGCAGTGGAATCCCATTGACAGCAATAGGACTTGGCTGCATGAGAATTTCTGAGTGGAATTTCAAAGCTGAATTTTGCTTAGAAATTCTGTAGTATAAACCCAGCCTGGTAATCAATCATCTTATATCATTTTTTTAATGCATTTTATTAAATTGATAGTTTAAAAGTTATCAATAAAGAGCTCTCCTCTCTGCCTTCAGTAACTGTGCTGGTAAATGGCAGCCTACAGATTGAGGCAGATTTTGAACATTTACAGACAGAACTGTAGACCGCTGAGAGGTGAAAAAATGCCACTTTCCCTTATGAAGTTATATTACAAGTTTCATATACTCAAATGTTCTATTGATTTATGCCAATGCATGTTTTAGAGCCTTGGTTTTATTGGTTAACTGGAAACCAAATACTCGGGAGATCCAACGTCCTTCAGAGGTTCTGAGTGCAATGCGCTCTTATCTCAGCACTCTGCAGTCCATTTCCCACCTCGTAAATATTGATGTTACCCGTACTATTCGGAATACCCTTTTACAACAAACCCAGGCACTGGATGCGAATGGAGAGCAAACCATTACTGCAATTTATACCAACTGGTAAGTGCCATTTTACAGGTGATTGTGTAGTACTTTATACAAGAGATGAATGATAATGTATGGTACTTTATACAAGAGCTGAATGATAAAGTTTTGAAAGTCTTGGTGCCCATATACCTTACACTCCAGTGTTGTCAGCTATTCATCCCTTTGCATTTGTATTTTTATTCAGGCTGAACATGTATTTTCTTTAGTAAAAGGGGAATAAACCACTGCCAGACTCCTCTGGTAGCAGTTTATCATTGGTGGGAGCAAGGCCATAATAATTTTTCCCCTTATTATCTGCTATATGCTTTGTAAAAAAAAGTTATCAGGATAACAGAAAAGGTATTACCTTTTCTTGCTCCTCAGCAGCTCACTTTTAGTTTACCATTTTCTACCTGATATTTGAAGGGGATGGGCTAAGACAGTAGAGATGCACTATATCATGATCAGTGCATGCAGATGAAACCACACCTGCATGTGGCAGACAATGCATGAATGATCATTCATACATTGGCCGTTGCGTGCAGGCGAAACTTGCATGTAGCTTTGTGATATATTACCGCTCCACCATCTCAGCCCATCACCTTCAAGCTAGGAAAAATGGGGCCAAACTGAAAGGATATCAGGCTAGAAGTGAGTAGATGTGAACTGCCAGGGAACAAGGAAAGGTAATGCCTTTCCTGCTCCCCAGATAACTTCTTTAAAGTCACATTAAACTCATTATTTCTATCATAATGAAGCAGCTCTAATCGTTTGATCGTAAGAATTCAAGGGAATTAATCTGATTCATTGAAGCCTTCCAACCTTTTTTTGTTTTGCACTAAGGTTCCTGGAATGTCTCCTTCGTCAGGCTAGCGCGGGGTTGGTAGTGTATTCTCCTACAATGAAATGCTTCATTGATATACCCACAGAAATGAGTGGCGAACAAGGACTTAATGCTGATGAATACACAGATGCATCAGGTGTGTCAACCTAATATCCATTTACTAAACAGCTAGTAGATGTGTATGTGTTTTATTGATTTAATTACAGATTGCACATTTATCAAGTTTATTAGGTTATCAAATGGAACAAGGGAATTTCTATGTACCGTATTTACATTGATGGCCTCTCCCTAGGATAGACCATCAATATAAATTCCTAGAAAACCCTGTTAAACCCTAAAGTCATATTAGGTCACATGCAAAGGTAATGAATTTTCAGGGAATGCTGCAGATTTTCAAAGATATGCACATGATGGCTATTATGTTGATGTATTGTCACACATTTTCTGTGCATATTTCCTCCTTTGTATTTTGCAATGGGGAAATCCACAGAAAATGTATGCCAAAAACAGATTTTTTTTTAAATATGCATTGGAAAACTACATCTGAACATACCCATATGACTGCAATATTTACATCAATATATTGGACTATCTAGGTAAATTTATGTATTTATTATTGTACATTTTGCATAGTTTTGAACAGAAAAATTATCCTTCTTAGAAATGGAATGTTGTTGACCCGTGACTGAATCTTAAAGGGGTACTCCGGTGGTATTTTTTTTTTTTTTTTAAATCAACTGGTGCCAGAAAGTTAAACAGATTTGAAAATTACTTCTATTAAAAAAATCTTAATCCTTCCAGTACTTATTAGCTGCTGCCGGAGTACCCCTTTAAGCATATATTCACATTTGGGAACCATTTTGTTGTTTGTATTGATTTCATAGTCATGAAAGGTTCTATTATAAATATATCACACCACTTGTGGCATAGCTAGATTTGTAAAGACAATTACCCCAAAGTTGCAATGCCTGGGGTACAGAAATCTCTAGTTAGAGATAGCCCTAAAACATAACATTTATTATATTTGTATAAAACCAAATGATAAATCAGAAGGTGCTCAAATGGTTTGATTAACTTTAACTCCACCAATCAATTAGTAACCATAGACACATAGTATACAATAAAAACAGTCATAAAATGTGCTGCATGTACTTATTGATAATGTTCAGATATCAACAACAGTGAATTGATCACTATTAGTTATATAATCTAAAATACACTCTTAGGGTAGGGCCACATGTACCGTATTTTGCTGCATATTTGCTGCTGTGTATTTTCCTACCCTAAAATACACAGCTGATATTGCTACCCATTGGCTTCAATGTGTAGGAAAATATGCAGCAGCAAAATATGGCATCTGTGACCCTACGCTTAAGGTATGTTTACGTGTGCATATTTTCTGCTGCAGATTTGGTTAACAGATTTTTCTACTCTGCAGCAAAAAATATGCACTTGTGAATGTACCCTTGGAGGTCATTCACACAAGCGTATTTTGTTTCAAACTCGCAGCGGGTTTCCCGCTACAAGTTTGAAAGGGACAGGCTCTCTGCGGCTGTCCGCAGCTGAAGTCAATGGGGTCTGCAGCGGATTTTCCGCAGCAAAGATCCACTGCTGAAAATCAGCTGCGGACAGCCAGCAGAGAGCCCGCCCCTTTCAAATTCACAACAGGAATCCCGCTGTGAGTTTGAAACAAAATACGCTCGAGTTAACGAGCCCTTAGGCTGGGTTTCCACTTAGTTTTTTTTTTATGCCAAAAATGCTACACTGCATTTTTTAGTACATATTGTCTCGCCTCCTCCCATAGACATGAATGGAGGGGGCGTGATGACTGTAGTCGCCAGTCATCCGTCACGGAGAGGATTGTGCTCTGTGCACGGTTGATTGGGGTGCCTTGCCAGAGATCATAGGGATCCCACAATCAGACATCTGATCCTGTGTACTTTGGATAGGGGATAAGATGTTTTTCGGTACAGTACCCCTTTAACTTCCTCTGGAGCATACAGGAGCTGATAAGTACTGATAGGTGCAAGATTTTTTTATGGAAATAATTAGCAATTCTGTTTAACTTTATGGAGCCAGTTTGGAATCCACTCAGAAATGCATTGCTGCCTATGAAGATGGTGCATGGAGCGGTCCTAGTGACATCTTGAGTCATGCCTGTTGCAGAAAGACATTCTACAAATATTAGTGTGAATATTGTTTATAATGCGAACATAGCCTACAAAAAACAAATATCTTTAGGAATATGAAAAAATAAAGGATGCATCTTCTCATAAGGATTCTGAGCTGCCTTGTAGGTGCATACAAGGTGTAAAATTATGAACAACTCAACAGGAACACTACATACTAAAAAAATAAAAAACCTTACAAAACTGTTGGCTTTCAGTTAATTAAATCTGGGTCTATAGGTGCACTGTGCGAACAATGTTTGCCAATTGACCAATCAGTTACAGTCAGTTCATATTGAACACTGGTGGAATTACCACAAGAATCCAATGAGACAGGTTGGAGCGATCACTTTGAACCATTATGGACACGCACTGCTTGTGTACCAACCTACAATTGATGCTTTTAAGGGTAGGGTCACACATAGCATATTTGACGCTGTGTGTTTTACGCTGCATATTTCAGTGCTAGCAAAGTCTATGGGAGTAATAATGAACACCCCTAAACTTTGCTAGCACTGAAATACGCGACATCAAATATGCAGCATATGCATTTCGTGTGACTCTACCTTTAATCATGAAGTATGCTGCTGTGCAAGCACCAGAGATCACAGCAGGTTTTAGGGCTGAGACCCAGTGCAATCTAAACTTTGCACATGTCTGAATGACATGTATAAATGTCAGTGACGCTTTATCTTGAATAGCCTGTTTGATCTGTAATTGAGTCAGTTGTACAATCCAATAGATAAACCTTATAGACCTCAGATTTATCTATCTATCTATCTAAACATCTATTTATAATTTAAGTATCATTTATTACCTATATCTTATATACCAGCAGTGATTGGCCATGCTTTCCTTGTACTATCCTTAAAATTAACGTTCTTTGAGTCACACTTCTGGAAAACAATGAGTGAATGATCCAATGGGAGACAATTGCTACTTAAAATCATTTAGCAATCGTTTTCAGATAGGTAAATGAAGTGTCCTCCTTAGGCATTGTTAACTCATTAGCTTCTTGGACAGCATGTAAGACAGTATTGCAGAAGATAATGCTTGCAGACGGTCCCCTGCCCCCACTTTTGACAAACAAGCAGAGACAGGCAAAAACTTGGGATGCTGCAGTCGTGTATGTGAGCCGCATCCCCCGAAGCATGTTGCCATGGCAATGACTTGGCCCTCCCATCTTTTCAGAGTTTTAATTCTTGGCAGCTGTTATTAGACTCTTACATGTGATGGGGAGCAGTAATTCCTGCTAATCTATTACAGACCAGACAATTGTGTCTCTCCAGGTTCTCCCAACACCCATTTTAATTATTGATTTGGGGAAGGTATTTATGTGGAAGGATTGAAATATACTAGAAGTTTATGTTCCCTTAATGCTGTCGGGTTATCAGCAGTAAGCAAGTGTTTTTTTCAAGGAATACGGTCAAATAGTTTTTCCAAAATCAATTTGCTGTTTCAAAGCTTTTAAAATGAAGGAGGGGAAAATATTGGCCTCCCTTTCAGAGCTGGGATAACACTTGAATAAGTGTCATAGGCCTCATTGTAGGGCTGTAGTGTGACTGTGCCTTGGATGCAGAGAATTCAAATAAGTCAGTGATACTGATATAAGCAGTTAACAGGTAAATAACTTCCTCTTCTTTGATGCTTCTTTGATAGGATAAAATACATTTCAAATATTCAAAGGACAAAATAAAATTAAACAAAAGACAATGAAACAGTTCATCATAGAACAATATCCTGAAGAAAGACGAAAATCTTTAATGAAGGACAAGATCCATGGAAAATCTTAAATGGGCACTGTCAGATATAAAAACTTTTGATATGTTGTAAAGCATGCAAAACCAATAGGTTTTGCAATTGCTTTCATTAGAAAATTTTCAGAGTTTCATACTGAAAAAACTGTCAAACAACTGTCCCACTGCCTGCTTGGACACATACTAGTCCTGCTGTGTCCATGCATCGTCACCTATGCCATGGACACACTTCCTTGATTGACAGCTGTGAGCGCAGGGCTCACAGCTGGAGGAAAAATGTACATGGTCAGGATTAGGTACTGAGTGATATATATAAAAAAAATGTTGTTGGATCTGACGGGTACGCTTTAAGGATTCTTGAAGTTACGGATCATATATGTTGAATAACCAAAATAAAATATTTTCAGAAGGTAGATGAAGGTAAAATACATTCTTGCAGTAGAGATTCCTTGTAGTAAGAAATTAGGCTGGAAGAAATGAGAGTAAACAGTATAATAACAGGGTAGGGTGTATTAGGGTGGGATAATGTTCGTCGCATGTCTTTAATGAAATCTATATTTTCTGTCACTAAAGGTAGGAAAATCTCCAATTTTATTACAAGACGGAGATGAACATTAAGGAAGTACAAAGTAAATCATATAGTAATGAAAATAAAATCTATATAACAAATAATTATAAATATATTAATATAGAAAAACAGATAATTGTGCAATGACAATAGAGACATGAGGTTCAGGTCTAAAGTAGAAGCTTTTAAAGGTGGATTCTGAAGACCAAAATTCCGCTTTCATAATATTGGACAAATGTCAACCTGCTTGACACAATTTTGAGGACATAGCACCTCTAGTAGAATGTGCTTGTTACGCCTAGCGCTCCGGGTTCCCGCTCCTCCCCGGAGCGCTCACGGCGTCTCTCTCCCTGCAGCGCCCCGGTCAGTCCCGCTGACCGGGAGCGCTGCACTGTCATGGCCGTCGGGGATGCGATTCGCACAGCGGGACGCGCCCGCTCGCGAATCGCATCCCAGGTCACTTACCCGTCCCGGTCCTCTGCTGTCATGTGCTGGCGCGCGCGGCTCCGCTCTCTAGGGCGCGCGCGCGCCAGCTCTCTGAGACTTAAAGGGCCAGTGCACCAATGATTGGTGCCTGGCCCAATTAGCTTAATTGGCTCCCACCTGCTCCCAGACTATATCTGCTCACTGCCCCTGCACTCCCTTGCCGGATCTTGTTGCCTTGTGCCAGTGAAAGCATTTAGTGTTGTCCAAGCCTGTGTTACCTGAACTCCTGCTATCCATATTGACTACGAACCTTGCCGCCTGCCCCGACCTTCTGCTACGTCTGACCTTGCCTCTGCCTAGTCCTTCTGTCCCACGCCTTCTCAGCAGTCAGCGAGGTTGAGCCGTTGCTGGTGGATACGACCTGGTTGCTACTGCCGCAGCAAGACCATCCCGCTTTGCGGCGGGCTCTGGTGAAAACCAGTAGCCTCTTAGAACCGGTCCACCAGCACGGTCCACGCCTATCCCTCGCTGACACAGTGGATCCACAACCTGTGAGCCGAATCGTGACAGTAGATCCGGCCATGGATCCCGCTGAGGTGCCGCTGCCAAGTCTCGCTGACCTTACCACGGTGGTCGCTCAGCAATCGCAGCAAATTGCCCAACAAGGACAGCAGCTGTCGCAGTTGACCGCCACGTTACAGCAACTTCTGCCTCTGCTACAGCAGCAACCATCTCCTCCGCCAGCTCCTGCACCTCCTCCGCAGCGAGTGGCCGCTCCTAGCCTCCGCTTGTCCCTGCCGGACAAATTTGATGGGGACTCTAGACTCTGCCGTGGATTTTTGTCTCAGTGTTCCCTGCATATGGAGATGTTGTCGGACTTGTTTCCTACAGAACGGTCTAAGGTGGCGTTCGTAGTGAGCCTTCTTTCAGCAAAAAGGCCTTGTCTTGGGCCACACCGCTTTGGGACCGCAATGATCCTGCCACAGCCACAGTCCAGTCCTTCTTCGCTGAAGTCCGGAGTGTCTTCGAGGAGCCAGCCCGAGCTTCTTCTGCCGAGACTGCCCTGTTGAACCTGGTCCAGGGTAATTCTTCAGTGGGCGAGTACGCCATCCAATTTCGTACTCTTGCTTCCGAGTTATCATGGAATAACGAGGCTCTCTGCGCGACCTTTAAAAAAGGCCTATCCAGTCGCATCAAGGATGTGCTGGCCGCACGAGAGATTCCTGCCAACCTCCAAGAACTCATCCATTTGTCAACCCGCATTGACATGCATTTTTCTGAGCGACACCAAGAGCTCCGCCAGGAAAAAGACTTAGATCTCTGGGCACCTCTCCCACAGCATCCTTTGCAGTCTACGCCTGGGCCTCCCGCCGAGGAGGCCATGCAAGTGGATCGGTCTCGCCTGACCCAGGAAGAGAGGAATCGCCGTAGGGAAGAAAATCTCTGTCTGTACTGTGCCAGTACCGAGCATTTCTTGGTGGATTGCCCTATCTGTCCTCCACGTCTGGGAAACGCACGCACGCACCCAGCTCACGTGGGTGTGGCATCTCTTGGTTCTAAGTCTGCTTCTCCACGTCTCACGGTGCCCGTGCGGATTTCTCCTTCAGCCAAATCCTCCCTCTCAGCCATGGCCTGCTTGGACTCTGGTGCCTCTGGGAATTTTATTTTGGAGTCGTTTGTGAATAAATTCCGCATCCCGGTGACCCGTCTCGTCAAGCCGCTCTACATTTCCGCGGTCAACGGAGTCAGATTGGATTGCACCGTGCGTTACCGCACAGAACCCCTCCTGATGTGTATTGGACCCCACCACGAAAGGATTGAGTTATTCGTCCTTCCCAACTGTACCTCTGAGGTCCTCCTCGGTCTGCCATGGCTCCGGCTTCATTCTCCCACCCTTGATTGGACCACCGGGGAGATCAAGAACTGGGACTCTGCCTGCCATAGGAAGTGCCTCTCCCCCCCTCCCAGTCCCGTCAGGCAAACCTCAGTGCCTCCTCATGGCCCCCGTCCTGGTGTCACACTGCCCCGTGCCAGGCTTCGCCCTCTGCCCTCCCTCCCCATTCCCACTCCTGCTGTACTGCCTGCCGTTGAGGAAACCCTCCATTCTTTCCCGGTGTCCTCATCCCAGGGGAGGCAGTTACCGGACAAAGAAAAGGGGAGACCTAAGGGGGGGGGTACTGTTACGCCTAGCGCTCCGGGTCCCCGCTCCTCCCCGGAACGCTCACGGCGTCTCTCTCCCCGCAGCGCCCCGGTCAGTCCCGCTGACCGGGAGCGCTGCACTGTCATGGCCATCGGGGATGCGATTCGCACAGCGGGACGCGCCCGCTCGCGAATCGCATCCCAGGTCACTTACCCGTCCCGGTCCTCTGCTGTCATGTGCTGGCGCGCGCGGCTCCGCTCTCTAGGGCGCGCGCGCGCCAGCTCTCTGAGACTTAAAGGGCCAGTGCACCAATGATTGGTGCCTGGCCCAATTAGCTTAATTGGCTCCCACCTGCTCCCAGACTATATCTGCTCACTGCCCCTGCACTCCCTTGCCGGATCTTGTTGCCTTGTGCCAGTGAAAGCGTTTAGTGTTGTCCAAGCCTGTGTTACCTGAACTCCTGCTATCCATATTGACTACGAACCTTGCCGCCTGCCCCGACCTTCTGCTACGTCTGACCTTGCCTCTGCCTAGTCCTTCTGTCCCACGCCTTCTCAGCAGTCAGCGAGGTTGAGCCGTTGCTGGTGGATACGACCTGGTTGCTACTGCCGCAGCAAGACCATCCCGCTTTGCGGCGGGCTCTGGTGAAAACCAGTAGCCTCTTAGAACCGGTCCACCAGCACGGTCCACGCCTTTCCCTCGCTGACACAGTGGATCCACAACCTGTGAGCCGAATCGTGACAGTGCTCCAAAGACTGAGATGTCAATACCAGCCAAGGACATTGTTTGTTTTACCCACCTTGCTAGGGTGGTAGAAGAAACTGGAAGATATGGGGGGAGATTTATGAAAACCTGTCCAGAGGAAAAGTTGCTGAGTTGCCCATAGCAACCAATCAGATCACTTCTTTCATTTATAAAGAGGCCTGTGAAAAATGAAAGAAGCGATCTGATTGGTTGCTATGGGCAACTCAGCAACTTTTCCTCTGGACAGGTTCTGATAAATCTCCCCCATGGTCTACAAAAAGATGTAAGTAATTGAGAAGTATTAGGAAGTCTGAAATGAGAAGTTTTCTTTTCATAAGTCTTGAGACAGCGAAACATAGAAACATAGAATGTGTCGGCAGATAAGAACCATTTGGCCCATCTAGTCTGCCCAATAATCTGAATCCTATCAATAGTCCCTGGCCCTTATATGAAGGATAGCCTTATGATTATCCCATGTTTAAACTCCTTCGCTGTATTTTCAGCAACCACTTCTGCAGGAAGGCTATTCCATGCGTTCAATACTCTCTCAGTAAAGTAATACTTCCTGTAGCGAACTACACATACATTTTCTTTAAGAGGAAAAGATGGATAGAATAGCGATTGAAGGTTAGTTTTAGTTTTTCTAGATATAGAAAAAAGGACTCCATTGGGAGTGAACTGTCTGCGGGATATATCAACAGTCCTAACATCTGAGATCTGTTTGACAGAAATAAGGCAAAGCAAGACAGTAAGTTTAACAGATAAAAGTTTGAGAGATAGAGAATCATTGTCTCTCCAGGATTCTAATAGATTTAGGATTCAAGAAACATCCCAAGTAGAATGATATTTCGGTTGAGGAGGACATCTAAATTTAATCCCTTTTAGTAATTTACAAATTAGTGGGTGTTTCCCTAAGGAGATAAAATGAATAGGTGCGTGATAAAAGGAAATAGCAGATCTATAAACATTAATAGTATGGTAGGCTTCACCCGCAGATTCAGATAAAAAGTTAAGAACTCGGCTTATAGGTGCATGTATGGGATCCAGATATTGTTGCAAGCACCAATCAGACCAAAGTTTCCAGGCTGATCTGTGAGCAGATCTGGTACCTGGGGCCCAAGCGTCTGAGAGAATATCTCTAGTGGATTGAGAAAACTCTGAATCTGGTCTTGTTGACCTGAAATGAGCCAAGCCACTAATGTCAAAAATTCGATGTAACAAGAGGATGAGGATTCCTGACCAGATCTTGAAGAATGAATGGATGAGATGGGAGAATTCGAGGAAAATTGATCAGCATTCCCAGTATTTGTGAGAACAAGACTGTGTCGGCCATGATGGTGTTATCAATACCATGGTCGATCTCTGAGATCTGACCAGAAGGAGAATCCTCGATATCAGAGAAAAAGGAGGAAACGCATAAAGAGTTTCCCGAGGCCAAAGTTGGAGAAGAGCATCTGTGGTCTCCGCTTCCGGATCGGCTCTCCAGCTGAAGAATCGTTGAATTTGATGACTCAGTCTGGAGGTGAAAAGGTCCAAATGTAGAGGACCCCAAAGGGAATTGATGAGAAGAAAAAATATTTGAATCCAATTTCCAATCGCTTGAGTCTCTTATAAAGCGAGAATTCCAATCCGCTATGGTATCGGAAAGGCCCGAAAGGTATTCTGCTTTTAAAATAATGTCTCTGTCTAGACAAAAATGCCAGAATTCCTTAACGATGTTGGCTAGGAGTTCTGATTTGGTACCACCTAGACGATTGATGTATTGCACCGCTAATATGTTGTCCATTCTCAAAAGAATGCAACAATGAGATCTGTCTCTCACAAAACTCTTGAGGGCAAAATATCCTGCAAGAAGTTCTAAACAGTTTATATGAAGGAAAGACTCGTCTGGTGAAAACTTCCCTCCAGTTGAGGAGGATCCGCATCTGGCTCCCCATCCAAGAAGACTGGCATCCGATTCTATGACTAAATTTGGGATTGAGTTGAAGATAGTTTTACCGTTCCAAGTTTGGATGTGTTCTAACCACCAGAGTAGTTCTTCTCTGGTATCGGAAGTTAGGGTTATTTAGTCTGAGTAACCCAAACCTTCTCTGAGGTGTTGAGCTTTGAGTCTCTGTGGAGCTCTGTAGTGGAGAGGTACAGGAAAAATTGCTTGAATGGAGGAGGATAGGAGGCTCACTACTCGAGCAATGGCCCTTAGAGAGACAAAATTTCTGTCTGGAAGGAAGACTGAGAATAGCTAAATGTTTGTTTATCATGAATCCTAGGAATTCAAATTCCCTGGAATGGGTTAGGATTAATTTCTCTGTATTGATGATGAAGCCCAGATTGGATAAAAGAGATATTGTCCATTGTATGTGAAGATGTATCAGAGGTAATGAGTGAGCCAAAATGAGAATATCGTCGAGGTAGATGATCAGACGGACACCTCGTGCTCTCAGTAATGCTACTACTGGTTTGAGTAGTTTTGTGAAGCACCATGGGGCAGATGAAAGATTGAATGCTAGGCTTACAAACTGTCATTTTTGACCCTTCCATAAAAATTGGAGGTAAGGTTGGGAAAGATGATGCATAAGTACCGTCAGGAAGGCATCTTTTAGATCTATCTTGGCAAGCTAATCGATTGGCAGTAGAATATCTTTTAATAGATGAATACCTTACATTTTAAAATGGTGGTAATAAACTACGGTAAATTGTTGAAGGTCTTCAGATTGATGACAGGTCTGTCTTTTTAACAAGAAAAAGATTGCTGAGGCAACCTGGAGTGTGAAGAGGTACCTGAATAATAGCACCTTTGGAACTCAGTTCTAGATTTGAGTTCTAGATCTTGTTTTGATAAATGTATTGGATGAGGAGGAAGGGATTGAACAGGTGTGTGAATAAAGTATTTTTGCAAACCTTGTACTGTATGCAATATCCCTGCATCTGATGTAATCATGGTCCAATATTGGAAAACATTAGTTATTATGCCTCCCAAGGGTAATTGAGAAAAAGATAGCATATGTAGACTTACCTGTTGAAGGTCTGGACCTGGGGTATCCTTGATGTCCCCCTCTCTCTCCAGGGTCTTCCTCTAGTGGGAAGAAAGGGGTAAGTTGGATGGGGTTGGGAGTAAGTGGGAATCTTTCACTATGGGAAGGGACTCAGGAATAGCTTCCCTCGTAGGATTGACGGCTGGGAAATCTGCCTCTAGGTTTCCCAGCCATGGAAAAAAACACGAGGATTAAAAACAGGCCTATGTGTTTGTTTATTTCTTTCATAAATGAGTCCCCAAAAAGGAGCCCATCGATAGGGGAGTTAGATTCTGAAGAGGCGAGGTGGATCAATTGAAGATCAAGCTTCATAAGAAGGATTAATGCTTCCGAATAAACAAATTGCCCTTTGGGCCCATCCTTGTAAAACATTAATGTCTACTGGTGTATCAGAGGAAATGGCTTCTTCTGATAGGTCCAAGATCTAGTCAGTGGACCTAAAAGATCCAGAAATCGTTCTTGAATTGTCCTGAATGACCGGTCAACCCTTTTCTTGTCCCGTCCCCCCTTATTTATTAAGCTATTTAACTAGGGTAGGATCAATGTTCGGGGTATTGGCTATTTTGTTAGGTAAAATGGATCTAGGGCATTCAGCCCGTAATTTACTTCTGGTGGCTTTATCCAAAGGTTTTTGGAGCCATAAGCTCAAATATTTGGCAACCTTGGGTTTTGGCAGCCATTCCCCTGATCTGAGGTGTTTAATATACCCTGGATCAAAAAATGGTTGTCTTGTACTATCTAGGATGACCGATTTTGATACTCATTTTCCAAAACAAGATCATGCTCATTAGAGATATCATCATATTCAGAACTATTTTCTTGTTCTGATAAATGTTCTTCCTCAGAGGAAGATTGAATAGGGGATTCGTTATATGAATCAGGTTTTGACCAATGAGAAATTTTTACAGCCCGTTTTTTGTCAACCACCTCACAATTAGAGGGTAAGGGATGCATGTTAGAGGCATAAACAATAGTGCTTTTCGAAAAAGCCTTAGACTTATCCTGGTCTTCAGACTTTTTGATCTTTTGTGGTGTTTTTCAGGAGGATCGGTAGACAAATGCCTTTTATGGGAGGCTTACCCTGAAATTTTTAAATAATTTTAAGAAGTGGATTCCACCACTGACCAGAATTGGTCGGAGGGGGCAGAAGGGCCATGTTTAGGTGATTTATTTGAGGGATTGCGAGACATGGCTAAAGCAACAGACTTTGCTATAACGTCTGGGATATTAGACAGGGCGGTACTTACCGCTGACTGTACAGATTTGGAGACAGATTGGTCCACCATTGACTGGATAAGGTTCTCATCAAGGATTTCAAAATGTTGAGCCTCAGCCATTTTTGTAGTTTCTTCATTGGCCATTATATATTTTATATACACGTGACTATTACAATATGTAAATAGTAGTATTATATTATATATATATATATAATAGAATGATTGATAATATATGTAAATATATCTGATATATATAAGAATAAATATGTGTAAACAAATTGATAAATAAATAAATTAAAAAATAATGTAAATAAATAAATATTTTATGAATTAATACAGGGTCAAATGTAAGGTAAGGTCAGGGGTAAAGGATGGAGATATTCCGGTGGTAATGAAGATAAAGTATCTGAAAGAGAAGAAATATATAAAAAATTAGCAATCATCTAATAGACCTCAGGATGGCGCTATAGGAATGCAAAAGTAAGTCAATAGAAACCTGTGAATAAATACTGGAGAGTTTCGGTGAAGATATTGGGAGACGCGATGGCAGGGACCGCACTGAAGAAAGCCTCTGACAGGAATGACAAGAGGTGGGAAGATGAGGTGAATTTAATATGCGCCAACAGCTGATTGTCAGAGAAGGCTCAAAATCTCGCAAGACCCGGCAATGGGTGGGATCAGCGAGATAACGTTGAAAGAGCACAGGGCAGTGACGCAGCAACAAATAAGATATAGAAGATAGTGAAAATAGACAGAATGACCGGGGAAAATGATAAGAAAGGATAAAGATGATAGAATTAAGTAGTACAAACAGAAGACATGGAATTACTAATGAATAGATGTAACATAACAAGTCAGAATAATACAGACCTTATAAAGAGGGAAATAAATATAGATATTTATCAATAAACAAAGGGTAATGAGAAAAAACTTTATTAAGGAAAAATATATACATAAATATATGTGGTGAGAATACAGCATACATACTGTATTTATCAAATATGTAAGGATAATTTAATAGAGTGTACTTATCTGATGCAGTAATAGCAAAGAAGAGGAAGTTATTTACCTGTTAACAGCTTTTATCTCCTTTGCCTACCGTTGATTGACTACTATTGATACCTTATTTACATATTAACAACTTTTTTCTGTAAATCAGTTGTTAACCCTTGGCTTGCTGCTATAAAAAAAGTAGTACAGAAGAGTTTGCATAATGTTTGTCTCCGTCTTGTAATAAAATCTAAAGTCTTAAGTGTCAAATCTTAGGGAGCGTTCACACTACGGAATTCCTGTGGAATTCCACGAGCGGAATTCCGCGGTGTGAACTTAACATTAGTGTGAATGGGTCTCCGCAAGACCTGTTCACACTGTGGCATTTCCATGGCGGACAATTCCGCCGCTGAAATTGTTCCACGCTGTCACGCACCTGGATGCTGATGTCTCGGAGCAGGTAGTGGATCCTCTTCCTGTGTGGCTGATGACTCGGACCGTATCGGGGAGCGGAGTCTATGGTGCTGCTGGTCTTCACCAGAGCCCGCCACAAAGCAGGATGGATTTGCTGCGGAAGATGACACCAAGATCGCTATCCCCAATACGGCTCGACCACACAGGTGACTGGGCAAGGCGTGGTACAGGAGGATGAGACAGAGCCGTAGTCAACGTAGCAGAAGGTCAAGGCAAGCGGCAAAGGTTCGTAGTCAAATAACGTAGCGGGAAGGTCTGGGTAAACGGGTATGGCAAACAGGCTATAGGGAACGCTTTCTCTCAGGCAAATGGCACTGAAGATCCAGTAGGGGGGTGTGGGAGTTGCAGGAACTTATCATGTGGTGTCATGTGCAAAGACTAATTATAGGCGTACTGGCCCTTTAAATCACAGAGCTCCGCCGTGCGCGTGCCCTAGGAGATGGGGACGACCGCGGCGGAGCTGAGTAACAGTAGAAGCAGAGCGGGGTAAGTGACAGGCTGGGACTCGCATGCGGGCGCGTCCCGCGATGCGAATCCCAGCCCCGCCGACAGACGGGGACCCTGAGACACTGCGCTCATGGCCAGAGCTTGCGGCCGGAACGCAGCACGTTACACACGCAAAGAAAGAACATGTTCATTCTTTGCGCGGATTCCACGAGCACTGCATAGCCGTCAATGGTGACTGCTCAGTGCTCCGCGGACCTAGCGCCGAAGAATCTCCTGCGGCCGCCAGGCGGAATCTCCACTTGCGGAATTCAGCGAGCGGAGATACCGCAGTGTGAACGCACCCTTATCCTGCAACTGCAGTGTAGTATGGTTGTAACCGCCATACACCTTTAAAGGAGTACTCCGCCCCTAGACATCTTATCCCCTATCCAAAGGATAGGGGATAAGATGACAGATCGACGGGTCCCGCTGCTGGGGACCCCCGGGATCGCCGCTGCGGCACCGCGCCGACGGGTGATACAGGGGACAGAGCAGCATGACGTCATGGCGTAACATCACGGCCCGTCCCCCTAATGCAAGTCTATGGCAGGGGGCGTGATGAACGCCCCTCCCCCTCCCATAGACTTGTATTGAGGGGGACGGGCCGTGATGTCACGAGGGGCGGAGCCATAACGTAACGGTGTTCCGGCTCCTGTATTGCCCGTCATTACGTGCAGAGCGAACTCGCTCTGTGCAGTAATGATAGCGCGGTGCTGCAGCGGCGATCCCGGGCGTCCCCAGCAGCGGGACCCCGGCGATCTGACATCTTATCCCCTATCCTTTGGATAGGGATAAGATGTCTAAGGGCGGAGTACCCCTTTAAGCCTAGCACGTACTACTAGGGATAGAGAACCAGTCTGTTAAATTACTAAAGGACTGTGACAGCGACAAGTTACCAGTTTCTTCTCCACTCCTAGAGGGGAATTTATCATTGTATATAGAGCTTTTTTTGTTGTATTTTTGCACAAGAGGTTTTTCGTGCATTCTTTTTGCGCAAAATCTGAATTTTTCATAGCTATGTCTACAGTTAAGTTTACCATAGAGCACTTTCTACTGTAGAATCAAATTTATTAACCGCGGGTTTTTTTTACCCAAAAAAATGCGCAAAAGCACTTTTCTTGCGCAAATATACACCACCTGGGACAGTAAGGACTGCTACTCCCATCATGGACAGACTCTGCCCATGATGGGAGTTATAGTCCAGGGGCTGAGGTGCAGATTGCATCGGGTCCTTATCCAGAAACCCGCTGCGATCCGCATTTTTGCCACTTTGCACCTGCATGCGGGGTTGCATCACTTGTTCTCCCCCTAAAACTCGAGGGATATCTAATACAGAGTTGGCAAAAGATGTTTGTTCCCAGTCACCTATGTGTAAAACACGATTTACGTATAGAAAAGCCGAACAAAAACCAGAAAGAACACTTATACAGAAAAAAAACAAACCAAAAAAGGTTACGGTTGGCTATAGAGAAGTGATCATAAAACATTGTACATACAATGGGGGGGGGGGGGAGATTTATCATTATATATACACTGTTTTCAGGCTCTATATTGCATAAAAAATGTGCGCAATTGCCTATTTTGCGTAATTTTTGATAGAAGATCACATCTGAAATTCTAAGTTACGGTCTACGATAGAGCTAATTATGCAGTGTGCCTCAAACTATCAACTGCATATTTTTAGTATAGACGCTAAAAGTTTGCGCAAGCAGCAAAATAATTACACAAAAATAAATCGGCACGGAGGACGTGTAAAACTTCACTCTAAATTGGGGTCACCCCAGTAATAGTTGTCCCAGAGGCCGTGACCCCTGGCTAATACCGGACCTCACCGTTCGCGATGATGCCCGATACTAACCCATTAGACACGCCAATCAAATCTGATCACTGGTTTAAAATATCCAGAAATACTTCCCGGCAGTGGAGCTGAACGGGACCATTGCAGTAAAACCATGGTGGTCCGATCAGCTATGAGGATGAGGAGGTAGAATGTTCAAACTTCAACTGTGTAAAATTCTGTTTTAAAATTCTTGATGAGTGCAGGAGATTGCACCTGTGTAGACTGTAATCATGGTCACCATACAGCTAAGAATACCACTGTATGTGCAGGGAGGGAGAAGGAGGTATGGCTGTTAGGTCTATGCATATGTGTGATCACTTGTATGCAGCAGAGCTGAAAGTGTGGTTGTGTAAATGCAGCAGAGATGAGTGTGTGATTGTGTAAATGCAGCAGAGATGAGTGTGTGATTGTGTAAATGCAGTAGAGTTGAGTGTGTGATTGTTTAAATGCAGCAGAGCTGAGTGTGGGACTGTGTGTATTCAGCAGAGCTGAGTGTGTGATTGTGTATATGCAGCAGGGCTGAGTGTGTGATTGTGTGTATGCAGCAGAGCAGAATGAGCGATCATGTGTATGGAGCAGAGCTGAGCGTGTGATTGTGTGTATACAGAAGAGCTGAGTGTATGATTGTGTGCATGCAGCAGAGCTGAGTGTGTGATCATGTGTATGCAGCAGAGCTGAGTGTGTGATCATGTGTAGATGCAGCAGAACTGAGTGTGTGGCTGTGTGTATGCAGCAGAGCTGAGTATGTGATTGTGTATATGCAACAGAGCTGAGTGTGTGCGTGATCATGCATACACATAATCACACATCCAGCTCTGTTCCATACACATGCCGCACACTAATTTCTGCTACATGTTCATGATTACACACTTTGCTCTGTTACATGTACTTGTTTACCACCCAGGGTGCCTCCAGCTTTTGCAAAACTGCAACTCCAAGCATGCCAAGTTTTGCAACACTTGGAGACATTCTTGTTGGTAAACACTGATATAGAGGTAAGGGGACAGGTTGTTAAGCAAAATTACATATTTTTTAAACCCAGACATTCTGTGTACTTTATAAAGATCTATGATTTTACTATTGTGCAGAGTTTTGTTCGGCGCACACTGCTGCCCGGCACTTCTAGCTATGTGAGCAGTGTACCGCGGGAAAATACCACAGTTCTGTGAAGTGTGAGGTAGAGAAGGAGTGCACGGTAGAGTGAGGGGGGCGTTTCTATATTTGCGCAAAATATAACAAAGGACATACGCAACTTTTGTATATTTTGAGTAAGAGTTTAAATTAGACAAGCAGTGTAAAGGGGTAGATCTGTGTCTACAATAGACACCTAATGATAAATCTCCCCCAATGTGTTGAGACTTTTATCATTATATCAACTCTATGGCATAGCCAAAAAACAGCCCAGATCTCAATACAATGGATAGTTTAGTGGAAAATTTCTCCATGCCAGGGATCTGTCCTGCAAAGCTGATCTATTTTATGATCAGATTAATGCTCCATACACCATCTCACTGATGTGATTTTTTAATAACCATTTAGATCTACAGTAAACACTGTGACACTGTAGTGATTTACAACATAGTTTGAATGCCAATACATATCATACAGATTCATATTTTTCCACATCAATGGAGTTTAGGATATATGGCCTGATGGATTTAATTTGACATACAGGTTAAATCTGAAATGTGAGTAGTTGCTGTAAGATATACAATTGAGATTTTGGCATTCAATCATAAAAACATTTGCTGTATGAAATCTGTGTAGGAATGATATTCCTAAATTTTCCTTTTTTCAAATAAAAGTAAAAACAAATTTACTCAGTTTAGATTTTCCTAACCTGCTGTCAGTTTCCCTTTAACAGTGTCTAGCTGATCACGAAAAAACCAGACAAACCCTTCTAAGATTGTCCTTCAATGTCTTTGCTGCTGAAATTTACTGTAGCCTCCTCTTTTTACTCAGAGCGGTGTGGATGAATATTGACCTTGCGTACAAATACTCATTACAGCTGTCACATTGTAACCACATGTATATAGAGAGTCCTGATGGGAAATGCATTTACTTTGATTTAATTGTCTTTTTTGTTGTGTTTCTCTGTTCTAATCTAAATCTTCTGTATAAACCATTACACGGAGCACAAGACCAGAAGGAAGAATATGGCTATGTGCTGAGAAAGGCATAACCTAATGGTTATTTAGTGCAGTCAGATGCACTTGATCGGCTGCAATTTTTCTAAACTTTACAAATATAAGCCAGGGACCTCATAGACGAAGATACTGTATTAGATAATTGCTCCTGGCATGCAAATAATTTGTTTATCAAAGTCACTAGTATTAACAAGATTGTTAAATTGTTTGCATGACAACCACTGTAAATAGTACTGTAGCAGGTGTGGGAGGTAGGCATGACGGCACGGGTCGCCTAAACCTTCCCGTGGGTGACGACTTTGGCGCTGCAGCGCTACACCGGCGAGGTGAACTTAGCAATCGGAGATGGTGCAGAGGATGGTGATAACTTTTTATTGTATAATCATAAAAAGAATCAGTGTTGGATGGACCGCGTTTCAGAGGGGCTCATGCGGACTTGACGAAGGAAATTCACATCACTGCTCTCAGCGGCAAATATGAATGGTGCAGTGCAGGGGACCATAGAAGAGCGGCCGCCCGCCCGCATCTAAACATTATACAGAAGGATCGCAACGGGTGTCAGAAGTGACACCCGGGGCGATCTGTCAATTAGTACAGGTACTACTACTCCCATCATGGAACAGTGTGTTCCATGCTGGGAGTAGTAGTACTACCTAAAAAATCTAAAAAAAACTAAAGTAAAAAAAGTGAAAAACACACACACTACATTTTTATTATTGTTGGCTACATTTTTAGTTCCCTGCCCGCCCACATAAATTGATCCCTGTTTAAAAATTTGTAAAAACTTAATTATAAAAAAGATACATTTCATTAAATACAGTTTTTTCCATCACTATTGTATCTTTTTTATTATTTTTTTAATGATGCCCTATGAAATTTTAATTAAAAAAGGTATCATCACTTTTTTGGATCGCTAAATTCCAGAAAAGAATAAAAACTGCCTCCAAAAACGCCAAAGTTAAAACCCACATGTCATTTTTCTTGGTGTTTTTTTTACTTCCATAGACTTCTATGGGAGAAAAACGCCACGATTTCAGGGAGAAAAATGCCACAATTTCAGGGAAAAAAACACCATAGGCTCAACATGCTGTGACTTTGCAAAACCACCAAGGAGCTGAAAAACGCCAAAAAAGAGTAAAAAAATGCTAAAAGGATTTTAAAAAATGCCAAACTGAAAAATTCAAAGTGGAAAAAGAAAAGAAAAATGCTCACAAAAAAACAAGTGGAAACTTAGCCAATATGTACTTGAAAACTATAAACTGACAACTAATCCGATAGAGCTAATTCACACTATGGAGATCACACTATGGAGTCTCCGTCCAGATATATAGCAGGCAGAGATTCTGCTTGTGAAAGGTGCCAGCAGAACAAGCTGGTGATAGGACCACTCAAAAATGTGCCGTCTCCTTAGATAATGCATTTCCGAACGGTCAACACCGAATGAATGAACATGTTTGTGATCCGGGATTTTCATGGTGAACATAGTGTGAAAGTGGCAGCAGAATCTAACTAAAAAAACAATGGGAAGCTGCTGACAGCAAAAACAAAGTATGTCCGGCACCACGGTAGCAGATAAAATGTCCAATTTATTGAGGAATAAAACAAATAGCATATAAGCAGAGTGTAATCACCTGCAACTATGCTGTATATATGTGTGTATGCTTTTTGTTTTATTCCTCAATAAATTGGACGTTTTACCTGCTACCTTGGTGCCGGACATACTTTGTTTTTGCTGTCTGCTTGTTTAAAGGGGAAAGCCCCCAACAGTACTGGCACAGGAGTGGAGGAAAGGATAAGACGGTTCAGCTATTGTATGAATGGGAAGCTGCTGAACCATATTTCTGCAGAAGAATGGAGATTTCTTTCTTTCTTTCCAGACACTTGTTAGTCATTGACTAAGTGGTTTGGTGAACAAAGATGTATGATGGTGCAGTGTTGTGTGTTGCTTTAAACACTAACTTAAGAGTTCAGAATTTTATCTATGAGAAAAAGATAACCAGTGTAATGAGTATAGTATAGTATGACAGCCAGACAGAAATAATAACCTGGCCTCTGCATCCTAGTGTTCAGCAAGGATCACAGTGCTTAGTCTTCCACCGATATGCCATGAATGTTTGTAGTAAACCAATCCCTTTACATAATCCATTCAATATTACCACCATTAGTGGTAGGGTGACTAATATGTGTTCCTATCTTTAAATATGTATTTCTTGCTATTGCTTTTATTTAATTCTCTTCTAGAGTTAAAGGCTTTAGCAGAGATGATTGGTCCCTACGGGATGAAGTTTTTGAGTGAGAATCTTATGTGGCATGTGACATCTCAAATTGGAGAGTTAAAGGTAAATATATTTGAATTTGTTGGATTTTCTAAGTTATGTATTATGAATATATGTTAAAATGTAGGAATAAAGCTAGGCTAGTCATGCCATACAATCAGACCACACATCTAGAAAATGATTGCCCACATGACAGCAGCCATGTTAAAATGACCATGGAGTGCAACATTTGCTGTGCTGGATCACTACACATACAGTATACAGTTAAAGGGGTACCCTGCTGCCCCCGCGTTCGGAATATATTGTTCCGAACACTTGGAGCTGGCAGAGGGGGTCGTGACATCACGGACACGCCTCTGGTGAGGTCACACCACGCCCCCTCAATGCAAGTCTAAGGGAGAGGGCATGGCGGCCTCCATGCCCCCTCCCATAGACTTGCATTGAGGGGGTGGCGTGATGTCACGAGAGGCGTGCCCGTGACATCACGACCCCCACTGCCCACACCGAGCATTATAAGTGAACACTGGGTGATGCACATAGATCGCGGGGGTCCCAGCTGTGGGACCCCCTGTGATCAGACATCTTATCCCCTATCCTTTGGATAGGTGATAGGATGTCTAGGGGCGGAGCACCCCTTTAAAAACTTTGAGGGTGCGAGAAGCCATCACTTCCTTTCTCTGATATTCATTCAGGTTACAGGCCACTTTAGGCATGTAGCTGTTGAGATAAGTCAGTAGGTCTGTTTCATTCAATGCAAAGCATTTGCATTGAAGTAATTGCAACTTACCAGTAAATATGTGGTGGTAATATGTAGTAATGGTGTAGAGGTATTTTTGAAGGAAAACTTTCCGCCTGTTCACCCACACCAAACCCAATACACAGGGTTACAGTGTGGGTGAACAGAAGTCCAACGAGGGGTCACTTACTTAAATATGTCCTGTAGGTCCTCAGATATGTCCCCCAGAAAATCCTCTGCTGAATCCAGTGAATCGCGCACAGGGGGTGGGGTTTCACAGGGGCGAGGCATCGTGACTCCACTTGACTAAGCTGTGGAGTCTAAGACAAAGAATAGGATAATTGAGCCGTCAAAACCCCGCCCCCTGCACACAATTCACTGAATTCAGCAGAGGATCTTCTGGGGGACGTATCTCAGGACCTACAGGACATATTTAAGTAATTGACCCCTTGTTTGACTCTTGTTAGCCCACGCTATAACTCAGTTTATTGGGTTTAGTGTGGGTGAACAGGCTGACAGTTTTCCTTTAATGCTTGATACTGAGAATGAAGCACTTCATAGTTTTTTCCCTAAATATATCAATGCTCATGGCCACTGGCTGTACAGGGAACTGCAATAAAATTCCTTTCAAGTCACACAAGGAAGGGACGTCTAATGAAATTTTCACCCTGGGAGAAGGAAAACCTAGCTGCACCTTTGTTATAAGTGACACTACCCCTCAAATGACATCCTTTTATTTTTACATAACTGGTTAGAACTTTGGAGTTGTCAGCATGTAACAAATAAAGCAGTATAACAAACCCCAGATTTTCTTTGTTTCTGCACTTATTATCTGCCTTTCATGTCATGTGCTCATTCTTTTCTGTAGAACAGTCAGAATAATAAACGTGATACAAAAGTCAAAGCTTTGCTGCAACTGAACATGGCAATGTCTGCATAGCACAAACGGCAGATCAATAGTAATTGTTTCAGGGAGCACAATAAAACATTAATGGGCTGCTGTAGTTTCTTCTCATCACAGATGGAAGATTGTCCCACAGTAATTGTACAGTGATTACATTTGAGACGCTTTCCACTTGTATATGCTAAATTCATGGGACTCAAAAGTGTAGACCACTGAGCTATTGAGTTCCATTAAATTAGTGTGTTTTTCAGCGTCCTGCCCTTCTCTGGCCTTCTCTATCATAGTTAGTCCCCTAATACAGTGGTTATCAACCTTTTTTGCCTGAGTACCCCTTGACAGCCCATTCCCAAAAATTGTACCCCCATATTAAAGACATATTTTAATGAATATAGTATAATTCATATGCTTTACTTTCCTCTAGAACAGGCCCCGTGTTCCTCTCCCTATCTCCCCAGTCCCCCGATTTACAGGTGACGTCTTCTCTAACTGGAGTTGTTTACTTTTCTTTTCTTCACTATCTGGCCTAGACCGCCATTAAGATTTCTCCCACACAAGATTTCTCCACAGAACCAGTCAAACAAACATTTTAGGCTTCTTTCTGCAGTACAATACCCACCTATTTACAAATTCCCCATGTTTATTGTCACACACAGTAATAGTACCCGCTTTGCATCCCCATAAAGTTGTTAGGCACCCTCTGTGCCCCCAAATATAGCTGTAGGCCCCCAAACTGTCCCCATATATAGTTGTAGGCTGCCATACTGTCCTGCTTCGGGGCTCCACTGCTCCTCTGGTCTGCAGACCTATTGCTATGGCTCAGGGTCAGTGGAGCAACAAAGCGGATGTAGTTACTGCCTACAGCAGACCAGTACCCACGCTTCCCCTTTGCTGACCTCTTGCTGCGCATATCGGTGCAGTGACGTCAGTCTACCATTTCTTTCAAAGTGGTCCAGATCAGTAACGAGTGGCTGTGGCTGCCATTACTGATTTTTTTTCCAAGTACCCCCCTGGAGAACTGCTAAGTGCCCCTGGGGGTATTTGAACCCCAGGTTGAGAACCACTGCCCTAATAGTAGTCCCTATCTTCAGCAGCAGGGCAGTCCTGGCCAGTTTCCATTTGGTGGGGCCTTCTTCCTGTGGCATTAGAGCAGTCTCATGAGCAACTTCTCCTCCAGCAACCCTCCTTTTGACCGAAGAGCTGTCCCTCAGAATGTTTCTACTATACACAGAATTAGCAGGGGAGCTGATGCAGTTCAAGGTGTTCAAAGGAAACAAAAGTAATTTCCTCACCCACCTACACTTCAAGACCCACCCACACTTCAAGCACTGCCCACATGTTGGCCTCTGTGAGATCAGTGGCCCTTTCTCTGTTGCCCACTTTGATACTCATTTTTTGCAAATATTTTCTCTTTTCAGGCTGTTTTCAACTATGGCCTTTTACTATTCTCAACATCCAAAATTATCCACTCTCCACAGGATAGGCAATAGCTAGTGGATTGGTGGGGATCTGAATGCAGATGCTGGACCCCTAGGACCACCACTGTACTGCTAGCTATCCCCTAACAATTACAATCATCTGTTTCTTGTATCCTGCTATGCGTTTCACAATTCTTCACGTCTCTTATGTAATCCTCCTAATGCTAATTCTTACCAGACAGTAAGCAGTTACCTGATAATCTATAGAACACGGCACAGTTTTAGATTTATAATACAGTATTGCAGACTACTAGATGTGTAGGTTTGGATAAATATGCAGAAGTAATTGCAGCTTCTTGGACGACTTCCCACACTCAATCAGCTTCAGAGTTGGAAGCTTCAATTCGGCTACATAAAAGTACAAACACATTGGTGAAATGAGCATGTTACACACTTTGTTGAACATAAAAGCTCTGTTCTGCAGGTAATTCTTCCTACCATTTGTTTAGAAATGTTACCCCCTTTAATAAAAGCTTAAGTAAAGGATTTGCTTGTAAAACCTAGCCAGTAGCAATTTAGGACATTACAGTCAATTGTGCTATGGTTCCCATGCTATATTAGGCTGCTTTCACACTATAAAATGTATCAGTTTTAAAGATCTGTTCAATGTTCTGTTATAAAAACCCTGAAAATCGGCCGTTAAAGGGGTACTCTCGTGGAAACCTTTTTTTTTTTTTTTTTTTTTTTTTTTTTTTTTTTTTATAAATCAACTGGTGCCAGAAAGTTAAACAGATTTGTAAATCACTTCTATTAAAAAAAATCTTAATCCTTCCAGTACTTTTTAGGGGCTGTATACTAAAGAGAAATACAAAAAAAGAAATGCATTTCCTGTGATGTCCTGACCACAATGCTCTCTGCTGACATCTGCTGTCAAGTAAGGAACTGTCCAGAACAGGATAAAATCCCCATAACAAACATATGCTGCTCTGGACAGTTCCTAAAATAGACAGCAGAGGTCAGCAGAGAGCACTGTGGTCAGAACATCACAGGAAATGCATTTCTTTTTTGTATTTCTCTTTAGTATACAGCCCCTATAAAGTACTAGAAGGATTAACATTTTTTAATAGAAGTGATTTACAAATCTGTTTAACTTTCTGGCACCAGTTGATTTAAAAAAAAAGTTTTCCACGGGAGTACCCCTTTAAACGGCCGCTGCAAAATCCCATACGGCTGTTAGAAAATCCCATTATAGTCTTTGGGATTTTTACATTATCCGCTTTAACCCGTCATAGCCCGTTATTAATAATGGACATTATTTTGTTACGTAAAATTGTAACGGGAGAAATAGTGCATGCACTATTTCTTCTGTTCATTCTCCCGTCACAAAATAACGTCCATTATTAATAACGGGCTATAACGGGTTAAAACGAATAATGTAAAAATCCCATAGGCTATAGTGGGATTTTCTAACGACCGTATGGGATTTATTAACGGCCGTTTAACGGCCGATTTTCAGGGTATGTACTGGTAAAATAAAGATTGCCTTTTTATTTACAAGCTTTTGTGTTAAGAACTTTTGCTTTAAAAGGCCTGAAGACTATGAGGGAATTTTTTTTATTTTCATATATAATCCTCCACACTTAATAGATGGGATACAGTTGAAGCCAAACGTTTGGAGATGGACGTTTATTTTGGTTTTTACAAAGTTTGCTGTTTCAGTGTTTTTAGATTATTTAGTCAGATGTTTCTATGGTAACTGAAGTACACTTTTACATATTTCTAGTTTTTCAACTTTTATTTACAAATACATCAAAACTTCATATTTATCGTGTTTACTCTTCCTTTTCATGACTTCTGCAATTTGCCCTGGCATGCTGGATGACAGCATATGTTTTTGTTTTTCTAGCCACTTTTTGAGGATTGATGACAGATTCTCAATGGGATTGAGATCTGTGGAGTTTTCTGGCTTAGGGACAAAATGTCAATGTTTTGTTCACCATGCCACTTATTTATCACTTTTTCCTTGTGACATGGTGCTCAGTCATGCTGCAAAAAGCATTGTCCCTTACTAAATTGCTCCTGGATGACTAACAGATGTTGCTTTCGGAGGATGTTTAGATACCATTCTTTAATCATAGAAGTGATCTTATGCAAAATTATGAGTGAGCCAACTCGCTTAGATGAAACGCAACCTCCCACATGAATGGTCTTAGGATGCTATAGTGTTGGCATGACACAGGACTCATGGTAAAGCTCTTTTATTTTCTCAAGGCAACATCTTTCATATATGCTTAACTGACTGAAGGGGGCTGTAAAGTCTGTTTATTTGTTTTTGTATTTTTCTGTCTAGGTGTGTACTCAGAGCAGTTTGCTATTCTACCTGGATAGGGAATAGTTAATGCTCTGAACAAATGAGAACTCGGGTGGAGTTATTTAGCCAGAGGTCTCCTGCATTCTGGTGCTGGTTATTGAGTGCAATATTACTATGTCTGTTTGTGCTATATTCTGACTATGTCTGCTTGAGCATTTATCTTGTATTTATCTTGTCATTTTATCTGGGTTTTTAGACATGGTTATATAGCATGCTATAACATAGTTTGTGTTATATAACATAGTCTGTGTTACATGAGTCGGTTTTTAGGAATATGTTTGTTCGTTCTGCTTTGTCTGTGTTCAAACTGTGTCTGAGTCTCGCTTGTACCCTGTGCTCTGTATGTTATATTCTTGTTCGGTATTCTGGAGTCTATTCAGACTCATCCGGTTCTAGTCTAGTGTTTCATGTATTATATTTCAGTTTCCTACTGGGTCAGCAGTGTGTCTGCTGGCCAGTAGCTTATTTGGCTTTATTATTAATGGCTACTCCTTTAGTGGAGTGGGTAGTCCAGTTAGTATGTTCTGTGTCCCAATGTGAACAGTGTTCTATATTTATATCCTGTTTGGTTGATTTGATCTTTGTCCTTTGTACTTGTACCTGTTTGTGAACAGTGTTCTATGTTACCAGTTCAGTTTAGTGTTTTGGCTTTCAGTTCTTCTGTTTATCCCCTTCATCTCCTGGATTCTGCTGTATACTCATATCATGCCTAGTCTTGTTCATTTTATCATGTCTGCTGTTTATCTGATATCCGGTTCATGAACTGTTTGTTAATTCACTATATTCTGCTCTGTTTGTGAGTTTATATTCTGTCCTGTTAGTATTTGTATTCTGTCTGGTATATCTGGTTGTCTAGTAGTTTTCTGTTCTGGTCTGTGACTGGGCCCAGTTTAGGATGGATGGGCAAGTAGGCAGGGAGAGATGTTTTAGGGTCAGTTTAGGGCTCACTCTCCATGTTCCCCTGGTTGGTCCCTGATAGGGGCTTCATCAGAGAAGGTACCTTTATCCCAGTCCTCTGCAGTCCAATCCCTGTACTTCCTGCAGAATGTCAGTCCTTGATGTTTTTCTTGGAGAGAAGTGGCTTTGCTGCCTTTCTTGACACAAGGCCCCTGCAAAAGCCTTTACCTCACTGTAGATACAGCTCTGCACTATTGTTGAACCAATCCTGTAATTTAATCCTCTATAGGAGACAGTCTTAGCACTTGCTAGTGTCTAAACATCCTCCAAGAGCAATGTTTCAGGACCAATTTGATGATGAATAATACTTTTTCCAGCATGATGGAGCAATATGAACAAAACATATTGGGCCTCATTTACTAAGAGTGTTGGGTTTTTACTAGTGGGAAAAGTTGTTTCAGACTTGCAGAATTCCTCTCTATTCACTATTGGGAAAGGTCAGAAACATTTTCTGACCAGCTTTTTCTAGGTGGATATTTACAGCCATTTATCCACAGGATTTTCTGTGAATTCAATAGTAAATCAGTCGGGTGGTGAAACCACGACCCTTTTCGGGCCGACCATGCCCCCTTTGCGACAGACCAAGCCCCCTTTTCGGCTTTTCACAGTGCAATGTCGGGTTTGTCGGATTTTTCAGGTGGACACTGTCGCACACTGGCGCAGACTGGAGAAGACATGTCTCAGACACTCTGCACCAAAATAACAAGACAAAAACTGGTCAGTTTCAGCTTAGTAAATGAGGCCCATTGAGTCCATGGCCAGGAAAATCCCAGATCTCAACCATATTGGCAACCTGTGGCCAATCCTCAAACAAAAATGCTGAAATAGTAATAAACTCCAAGTACTGGTTAGGCAAAAATTGTTATCGAGCAGTCAGTATTTGTCCCAGAAGCCAATATCCAGCATGCCAAGTCAAAAGTCTTAAAAAAGAATAGTCAACACAGTATAAATTGTCATTGCATAAACTTGATGTATTTGACAATAAAAGTAAAAAAAAAAAAAAAAAGTGTGAAATGCTTAGAATTGTACTTCAGTTACCATAGAAACATCAGACTAATAGATCTAAAAACACTAAAGCATCAAACTTTGTGAAAAACAAAATTTGTGTCAATCAAAATTTTTGCTATGTCTTATGTAGAGGGGGCTCAGCTAATTCACAAAAAAAATACTCATGGGGTACACAAAGTGTTCCCCAGTATGAGATCTATAAAGCAGTGAGAAAGAAAATAAACCCAGTAAATGGTGCACACAGAGTTGTAGTAACCATAATCCTTTATGAAATCAAATATAATACATAGGACACACATTTTATTGGTCAAGCATACTGAATAAGTTGCCCAGAGGGACGGAATGCGTGGAGCCTCTGTGAAGTGCATGCTAAGTATCCATATATTATCTATGACTCTTTGACTCCTTTTGACGCTTTTAACTGTGGAACTTGTCTACTGACAAGTGCTATAGTTGATGGCAGTAGTGCATACTGTATATACGTATATTTGAGATCATCCTACATTTATTTGATTTCTTTATTGTTTGCATGCGTTCCTTAAGGGTAAACATCTTGTCCACTCTTTTTTGCAGTATGCTCGACCATGAGCTTTTTATTGATTTCAAATGTGTGTCCTATGTATTATATTTGATGTAATAAAGATTCATATTTGGTTACTACAATTGGGCTTGCACCAATTACTGGTGTTCTTTTCTTTCTAAATTGTTCATAGTCTCAACACTTTAGGCCAAGACTGTACAAATGCATCCCTATACACAGATAGAGAGAGATGCATTACTCAGGGCCAGTGGAGCAAAAAAAACAGCTGCAGGGACCACCCTCACAACTACTTTGCCAGGTACAGCAGCTTCTTTAAAACACCAAACATTTGAGAGTAAATCATAGTGTGTTGGGATTGTGCTCCCTACACCTGTTTTATACTGTCTGTGGTTTGGCAGCATAACAGGTAATAAGTTCTCTTTAATGATTTATGTTTATATATTTTTTTCTTTGTCAAGTTTCTCATAAAGACATCCTGATAATCTAATGGGTATACGAACCTACAGAGACCAGGTTAACCTAGACTACTAGTGGACAGTAGGGTCTTCTACTGGGCCTAGGCTCTAACATGATAATATTCTCCAGCCACAAAAGTGCTTTTGAATTAACAAGTCTATGTTGCAATTGGATTGGCCAAAGGAAGTCAGGCCTTTTTCACACACACCAAAAAAGTTAGAAATGAAAGATACATGCAGACAATTTACTCATCAACAATTAGGGTACATTCAGATTCATTGAATATGAATGAGGTTGTTTATGCAGTATATATAAGGAATTCTGCAATCCCCATGCAGTTATTTGGAACAGTCAAAGACATTTATACAACTCATCTCATATGTGTGAACAAACCTTTATTAGCCCCAGAGACTGAGTGAGGAAGTAGTGAGAAATTAGAATAAGAGATTTATAAGCAACATAATCAGTCATCAAACAATACTAGTGTGGTATTGTGGGGTGTGAGGTGCAAGGCAAATGTTGTTACCCTAAGGGTAGATGGTATTAACCCCTTGTCTTTGTGACGCCAGGGCATGGTTTAGCCTTAACCACCCGAAGGTATACCGCTGGATCCTGGGCTAGGCACGGGGGCAATGAAGACACAGACACCAAGTTACGGACAATGGTAGCTTTACTGAGGGTATACAGTTGTTACAGTCTATGCAGTACAGCAAGGGCCCAAGGAGGTGACCAGTGACACAGAGGCCTCGCAGGCTTGCTGGGACTTGTAGTTGGATGGGAGAATTTAGTGCAGGCCACGCTTGACTTGTGGCAGCAGGACTTGACTTGAGGCCTCCACTACTCTGGGCACACACACTAGGCACAACTTTACTGGACCTCAGCAGGAAGCAAGAGAGAAAAGCTAGCTCCACACAGGGTTTATATGGGGGAGACTATCAGGGAGCCCATAGGTCACCTTTTGGGTCAGCTGGTCACTGGTACCTTCTGGGTCGCAATCACATGGTACATTTTAATTAAAGGCATAACACATCTTTTAATATACAAATGGGGAAACAACTGCAGGGGCCCTGGGACACTGAGGGACAGGGGCAACACCATCCTGTACTGGGCCACCACAAACCCCCCCTCTTAATTGCAGTCACCCTCCACAAACAGTCCTGGAGGGCAGAGGACCAAAGTAACCTCTGGGGCCAATGACAGTTCCTGAGGCATTTTTAACACAATGCCCTACCCAGGTCTGATGACAAACAGAAATGAGTCCATGTGGCATGGTGACTGTCCATACATGCTCTTATACATAAGCAAGGACTTTTGACCTTTTAATGACATTCTGGACACTCTCTAACAACAATATGCATGACAATTATTAAATGTTTTTTGGATTGGACTGCTGGAGGCTATATACCCAATACCTTGACTACTGGGGTGCCTTGGTTTTACACACTTCCCTTCAGAATTCTGTACATATTAATCTTGACATAAGTATTACTTTGACATTATAAATAAAGTATTATTATAAAGTATACTTTGTGATATTTATGTCCTGTTTGACGCCTCTTTCTTTATGAATTTATTATATTATCTCTGTCTCTGTACATGTTTTGTATAGCTATCAGGTTGGGGCATATAAGACGACCCCCAACCTTTCAGTTAAAACATAGAGTTTGGAAAATAATCACCATATAAGACTACCCATCTACCGCGATGTATGGTACCTTACCATTGTTCCCCCACACTAGGTAGGCAGAAAAATTAGACATATTTACTATAGACATGGGTGAACTGGGTGTTCAAATAATGTTACAGCCCTAACTGATATATTTACATGTATTTGGACTACTTTTACCATATAACTGGACTATGTGTGGTACATAACTTTTACAAGTTTTAATGGGAGTTAATCTTTGTACCTTGCTGGGAGTTGTCCTTGGGTTTACCGTTGGGACCTGTTCTGGCATCCTTGCGCACATTCTTGGTGACGTTACAGACTGCACATTCACTGCACCATTTCTCAATGTTGCTCCGTATTCCGAACCAATAGATTCTACTCCTGACAGTAGATTCAGTCTTGTGGATTCCAAAGTGTCCCGACTTATCATGGTATGCGTTGAGGACTATCGCCGCATCTCTTCGGGGAACCAGAATCTGATGAAGTCGATCACCAGAGACCGGATCCAAAGAATTTCGGTAAAACAGTCCCTTGTGTACAAACAGTCGCTTCCTCTGTCGCCACAGACGTTTCAGCTCATAATCACACCGTCCCGATGTAGACGGGTTGGTACCTTTTTTGTCTGCACGTAGTCCAACAGATCCCCCATGACTTGACTTTCATCATGAAGAGTCTTCCAGGTGTCTAGGTCTTCTTGAACCTTTTTGGACCTGGGTTCGCTGTCCCTAAGGGCAGTCACAACATTTTGTTCACAAATCGTTGATAAAATGGGGGCATCTCCACGTCTTTCCACATGTCTTTGACAGGGGGTTCTTCGCTGAGACATTACATTGGCGTTGACATTCGACTTTCTGCTTCTGTACTTGTTTGGTGAAACTATAATTGGCTAATCTTGAAGCCCAACATTGTTCAATGGCACCCAACATGGCGGTGTTCAGGTGGGCCAACGGGTTATTATCTGTGTAGACAGTAAATGGCGTGGCAGCCAAGTAGTCCTTGAACTTTTTGGTCACGGCCCATACCAAGGTGAGGGTTTCTAATTTGAATGAGCTGTAGTTTGCATTGTTGTTCTTGGCTCCTCGCAGGTTACGACTGGCATAGGCAACTACCCATTCCTGTCCTTCTTCGACTTGGGACAGGACGGCTTCCAGACCTTCAAAACTGGCATCGGCTCACTGTAGTCTGGATACACCAGGATGGGATGTTCTGTCAGTAGACGTTTAAGAGCTCGAAACGCTGTCTCTTGCTTTTTGGCCCATTCAACAGGTAGTCTTCCATTGTAGTTCTCCTTCACTATACACCATAAGAGAGCTGTGAGGGGTTCTGCAATCTGGGTGAAGTGGGGGATGAAACGGTGGTAGTAGCCGGCAAATCCCAGGAAGCTCCTGACATCTTTCACTCTGCACGGGGTAGGCCAGTTCTTGACAACTTCCACTTTTTCAGGATTGGTCTGGATTCCCTCGGTGCTGACAACATGACCCAGGTAGTGTACCTGAGGTTTAAGCAAGTGACACTTTGACGGCTTGATCTTCAGCCCATGCTTGATCAGGACTAGGAAGACATCTGACAGATGACAGAGGTGCTCCTCGTAGGACTTGGAATGCAAAATAACATCGTCCAGGTACAATAGGACACTTTGAAAGTCCAGATGGCACAGGCACCTTTTTATCAGACGCTGGAACGTAGCAGTGGCATTGTACAGCCCAAATGGCATACTTTTAAACTCGAACAGTCCCATGGGTGTAAGAAGGCGGTCTTCTCCCGATCCTCCACAGTCATGGGCACTTGCCAATATTCACTAGTTAACCCCAGGGTGGAGAAGTAAGCAGCCGACCCGAGGGTGGTGATTGACTCCTCGATCCTTAACAATGGATAAGCGTCCTTATGTGTGACATTTCCTGTAGTCTACACAGAAGCGGATGGTTCCATACTTTTTCTTGACTAGGACAAATGGCACCGCTCTGACTTTCTTGGATGACGTCTACCTCTTTCTTGTCAGCCACCATCTTCTTGACAGTCTGATACATGCCTGGCACGACCGGGCGGTGTCTTTCTTTGATAGGTGGGCTGTCACCTGTGAGGATTCTTTGTTGGATCATGGAGGTATGCATTTAATCTGTGGGGTGTTTGCTGAAAGCCTCATGGTATCTTTTGGCTTGTTTCCAACTTGGAGTTGTGCCCACAAGGGTTCGAGAGGAATCATACTGGATCCTTCTACCACTTGAGCTGCACATTGTCGGGCCACCATATGTTCTGTTAAGATGCTCTTTGACTCTACGATATACAACTAGGCTACTGGGGTGTATTTGGGTAACACAGTAGCAGCATCAGACTGGAACTCTCCCATTGGTAACGGTGACAAGGCTTCTCGCAGCTTGGACAAGAGAGTGGCCTTCTAGTTGCAGATGCTCCAACAGGGCTTGATAGTCTCTATTCTTGACTCCGGGACATGCACGACACGAGATGATAGTCTCTGTGTTGGGTTGCAAGGTCATCTGATGTCTTGTATTCGAACTCTGCAGATTTCACCTTGCTTTGTTGGCAAACTTCCACTCCGCTTCTAGAACCTTCAAGTGGTTCTGCGCAGCCCACTGGCCTAAAGGGGACATATGGGGAAGAGAAGCATGCAAAGCATCTACCGTATTTTCCGGCATATAAGACAACTGGGCATATAAGAAGACCCCCAACCTTTCAGTTAAAATATAGAGTTTGGAATATACTCACCATATAAGACTGCCCCTCTACCACGATGTACGGTACCTTACCATTGTTCCCCCACACTAGGTAGGTAGCATAGTTCTCCCTACATTAGGTTGTCAGCATAGTTCCCCCCCCACATTAGGTTGTCAGCATAGTTCCCCCTACATTAGGTTGTCAGCATAGTTCCCCCACATTAGGTTGTAGTTCCCCCACATTAGGTTGGCAGTATAGTTCCCCCCACATTAGGCTGGCAGTTTATCCCCACATTAGGTTGTAGTTCCCCCACATTAGGTAGGCAGTGGACCCCGACATTAGGTTGTAGTTCCCCCACATTAGGTTGGCAGTATAGTCCCCCCCCCCCCCACATTTGGTAGGCAGTGGACCCCACAGGCATACAGCCTTCAGCCACATACAGTATATGGCTGGAGGCTGTATGTCTGTGTACTGCCCCACTTCAGTGCTCTGACCACCGGTCTGGGTTCACGATCTACTGCTATGGCCTATAGGCCATAGCTGTAGGTCCCTGGACTGGAGGAGCCGTGGTCGGAGCACCGAAGATGACATGCCGCTGGTAACATACCATGCGCATGCGTCCTCACTGCTCCGCTCCGTTCTGCTCTGCCATTTCGATGGGCGCACGCACGGATGTCAGTGACGTCCCTGCGTGTGCTACCTCCTGGTGGCCTCTGCATTTTTAAAGTTAACGCGGGGCCGCAGAAACGTAACCGGGACATCCTTGGGTCCCGAAAAGATCTTTCGGGACACAGGAATGTCCCTAATGTGATGGGGGAAATTAATCTTGACCGGGACGCCCAGGGTATGGATAATCCACACCCGGGCGTCCCGGCTGACTGCAGCATCCAGCATATAAGACGACCCCCGACTTTTGAGAAAATTTTACCAGGTTAAAAAGTCTTCTTGTACGCCGGAAAATACGGTACTATTTCAACACCTTCTACACCTTCTACAATAATTTTTACATAGGGGCAGGAGGCAACATAAAGTCCTGTCTTAGGTCGTTCTGGGATTGGACCTAATGACTGTTTTCCTGAGGGCCGGTCCGCGACCTCAGGGGAAATCCGTTTAAATCCCAACACTGGGTTTTCGAATGTCCTGGTTTATTACAATGGGGACAAAAGGGTCTTTGTGTCCCTGGAGGTCTACTAGGTGGAGGGTTGCGGGAGTTAAAATTGTGTGAGCAGGAGCAAGGGTAGGTTTTCTATGCAGGGAAGGTTCACGGCCAGGTGGAGTGTACCGGTTGGCAAGCTCCTTCACAGCCTAAGGCTGGATTCACACCACGTTTTTGCAATACAGTTCCCATATAGGTTTTCAATTTGAAAACCATACGGAACCGTATTGAAAACCGTATGCATTGACTCTTCATTTAAAACCGTATGCTAAAAGATGCATCTGGTTGTGCCCGTTTTGCATCCGGTACGTTTTTTTCATTTTTTCCTGTACTCAAAACCGTAGCCAAGGTTTTTGGTCCGGGTGAAAAACCATATTAAATCGTATACCTTTTTTTTTTTAACATGGGAGTTAATGGGAACCGTACAGAACCGGATGTGTGCACAGTTCCATCCGGTTTTCCCCATGCGGTTTTTGACTTTGCACAATTTTTTTATTGGAATTTCAATCAAACAAGTGAAACTTTATTTATAACGGAGTGAAAAGTTAAAAACGTTTAAATTTTTTTCTTAAAAAACTGATGCAACCGAACATCATTTTGCAAATCGTGTATGGGTTTTTAACCGTATACGGATTAAAATTTGTACAAACGTTTTGATACAGTTTAGTCCGGTTTTGAGGAATCTGTTTTTGATTCAAAAACCTGATACGGGAACTGTATTGCAAAAAACGGGGTGTGAACCCACCCTTAGTCAGTTGTTCAATGTCTTGGCTAAAACTCTGTAAATCTTAGGCTGCGGTGAGTGGCAAAGCAGGTGACACTGGGGCGGGGGCTGGTGATGGTGGTTACATAGTTACATAGTTAGTACGGTCGAAAAAAAACATATGTCCATCAAGTTCAACCAGGGAATTGAAGGGTAGGGGTGTGGCGCGATATTGGGGAAGTGATGGGATTTTATATTTCTTCATAAGCATTAATGTTATTTTGTTCCAGGAATGTATCTAATCCTTTTTTAAAGCTGTTAATTTTTCCTGCTGTGACCAGTTTCTGAGGTAGACTATTCCATAAGTTCACAGTTCTCATGTTCACAGTTCTCATGGTGGTGGTATAGGTCTGGCTACCGCTCCTAGTGGTTCTTGGACAGGTGGACAAGCTCCCTCTAACTCAGTCCCGGACTCAATCATTTGTATAGCCAGTCTCTTGAAAGCAGGGAATGACATGTTGGGGTTTTGGACCGCTAACATTCTCAGCTGGGCTTTATCCCACTTATTATGAGCCCCAACAAAAAATCGGTCTAGTAACACCTTATTTCCCTGCTCAGGAGTTATACCATCTAGTTTTTGGACAGTCTCTATGGCATTCCGTAGCATATGCTCTCAAGGTCTCACCTGGTTTCTGTCGCCTTTCAAACAGCCGAAACATACCTGATGGAGAATGTGACTCAAATACCTGGTACAGTGCTTCAAAGATCTGCCCTACAGTTGCCTTCTCGGAGGCTGGCCAGGTGCGGAGCGGCTGCAGCGGCTTGGATTTAGCTGGTGGGGGGTAGTTTTTCAGGCACCCGGTAGTAATTTGTCTTGCGCTGGAACGTCTTATATGGCTGTGCCCGGGGAACTTCCTGTTTTGGTCTAGTCGGCAAAGTCTTCCCCTGTGCAATACAGGGGGGCTCTTTGGTTCCTCCTCACTATGCAGAAGAGGCGTCACCACTGGGGACTGATGGGGCGGAGCTGTGACCGCTCGCGGGAAACACCCTTTCAGGTACCGAGGGAAATTAACTCTTTCAGGTACTGACACTTTATACTCCACAGTGGCAAACAACAGTCTTTTCTTCACCTCCCCCTCTATTTCTCAAGCGCCTTGGGTAAAACCCTTTCCACTGACAAAGTCCGGTACACTTTATTGGCATGCAATTTTTGCAGACAATACTGGACACAGTTCAGACTAGTGGGGAGGACTTGTGGCATAAGGCACACACCTGTTTCCTGTTTGTGACGCCAAAAGTTGTGGTATGGCAGGGTGTGAGATGCAGGGCAGATGTTGTTACCCTAGGTGCAGATGGTATTAACCCCTTGTGTTCGTGATGCCAGGGCATGGTTTAGCCTTAACCACCCGAAGGTATACCGCTGGAATGAGCTAGGCACGGGGGCAATGAAGACACCAATGCCACGTTACAGACAATGATAGCTTTACTGAGGGTAGACAGTTGTTGCAATATATGCAGTACAGCCAGGGCCCAAGGAGGTTACCAGTGACACAGAGGCCTCGCAGGATTGCTGGGACTTGTAGTTGGACAGAATAATTCAGTGCAGGCCACATTGGGTAGACAGATGACTTGACTGACTTGTGACTGACAGGATGGTGACTTTATCTTACTTGCACTTGACTTGAGGCCTCCACTACTCTGGACATACAGTGGGGCAAAAAAGTATTTAGTCAGCCACCAATTGTGCAAGTTGTCCCACTTAAAAAGATGAGTGTCATGTAAGTTTCATCATAGGTATACCTCAACTATGAGAGTCATAATGAGAAAAAAAATCCATAAAATCACATTGTCTGATTAAAAAACAAAATTTATTTGCAAATTATGGTGGAAAATAAGTATTTGGTCAATAACAAAAGTTCATCACAATACTTTGTTATATACCCTTTGTTGGCAATGACAGAGGTCAAATGTTTTCTGTAAGTCTTCACAAGGTTTTCACACACTGTTGCTGGTATTTTGGTCCATTCCTCCATGCAGATCTCCGCTATGAAGGGATGTTTTGGGGCTGTCGTTGAACAACACAGACTTTTAACTCCCTCCAAAGGTTTTTTATGGGGTTGAGATCTGGAGACTGGCTAGGCTATGCCAGGAATTTCAAATGCTTCTTACGAAGCGACTCCTTCGTTGCCTGGCGGTGTATTTGGGATCATTGTCATGCTGAAAGACCCAGCCACGTTTCATCTTAAATGCCCTTGCTAATGGAAGGAGGTTTTCACTCAAAATCTTATGATACATGGCCCATTCATTCTTTCCTTTACACGGATCAGTCGTCCTGGTCCCTTGTAGTTTGACATGATGTTTCCACCCCCATGCTTCACAGTAGGTATGGTGTTCTTTGGATGCAACTCAGTATTCTTTCTCCTCCAAACATGATGAGTTGAGTTTTTTTACCAAAAAGTTCTACTTTGGTTTCATCTGACCATATGACATTCTCACAACACTATTCTGGATCATCCAAATGCTCTCTAGTAAACTTCAAATGTACTGGCTTAAGCAGAGGGACATGTCTGGCACTGCATGATTTGAGTCCCTGGTGGCGTAGTGTGTTACTGATGGTAGCCTTTGTTACTTTGGTCCCAGCTCTCTGCAGGTCATTCACTAGGTCCCCTGTGTGGTTCTGGGATTTTCGCTCACTGTTCTTGTGATCATTTTGACACCACGGGGTGAGATCTTGCATGGAGCCCCAGATCGAGGGAGATTATCATTAGTCTTGTATGCCTTCCATTTTCTAATAATTGCTCCCACAGTTGATTTCTTCACACCAATCTGCTTGCCTATTGCAAATCCAGTCTTCCCAGCCTGGTGCAGGTCTACAATTTTGTTTCTGATGTCCTTCGACAGCTCTTTGGTCTTGGCCATAGTGAAGTATTGAGTGTGACTGTTTGAGGTTGTGGACAGGTGTCTTTTATACTGATAACAAGTTCAAACAGGTGCCAGTAATACAGGTAACGAGTGGAGGACAGAGGAGACTCATGAAGAAGTTACAGGTCTGTGAGATCCAGAAATCTTGCTTGTTTGTAAGTGACCAAATACTTATTTTCCACCATAATTTGCAAATAGATTCTTTAAAAATCAGACAATGTGATCTTTTTTTCGCATTATGTCTCTCATAGTTGAGGTATACCTATATCATCTTTTTAAGTGGGGGAACTTGCACAATTGGTGGCTGACTAAATACTTTATTGCCCCACTGTACACACTAGGCACGACTTTACTGGACCTCAGCAGGAAGCAAGAGAGAAGTTAGCTCTACCCAGGGTTTATATGGGGGAGACTATCAGGGAGCCCATACGTCACCTTTGGGGTCAGCTGGTCACTGGTACCTCCTGGGTAACAATTACATGGTACATTTTATTAAAGGCATAATACATCTTTTAATATGCAACATATGGAAATGGGAAAATAACTACAGGGGGCCCTGAGACACTGAGGGACACTGCCTGACAGGGCAGAAAAGGTACGGGGCAACTCCATCCCATACTGGGCCACCACACTAGAAAACCCTGTAAAATATGTCTAGTTCAGCTCTGGCGGTAAATGGGTAGAAAAATCTGTAGAAACAGTAGAAGTTGATTCATTAACTAAAATTGCTCAATATGTGCATGACAGAAGTATGGCAACCTCTATATGGCGCTCTGTAACCGATAAGTTTTCTCCTATACGAGTTAACCTCAGCAATACAGTGGGGATAAAAAGTTTGGGCACCCCAGGTAAAAATTTGTATTAATGTGTATAAAGAAGCCAAGGAAAGAAGGAACAATCTCCAAAAGGCATCAAATTACAGATTAGACATTATTATAATATGTCAACAAAAGTTAGATTTTATTTCCATCATTTACCCTTACAAAATAATAGAAAACAAAAAAATGGCGTCTGCAAAAGTTTGGGCACCCTGCAGAATTTAGAGCATGTACTGCCCCCTTTGCAAAGCTGAGACCTGCCAGTGTCATGGACTGTTCTCAATCATCATCTGGGAAGACCAGGTGATGTCAATATCAAAAGTTTTAAATGCCCAGACTCATCTGACCTTGCCCCAACAATCAGCACCATGGGTTCTTCTAAGCAGTTGTCTAGAAATCTGAAACTGAAAATAGTTGACACTCACAAAGCTGGAGAAGGCTATAAGAAGATAGCAAAATGTTTTCAGATGTCAATATCCTCTGTTCGGAATGTAATTAAGAAATGGCAGTCATCAGGAACAGTGGAAGTTAAAGTAACATCTGGAAGACCAAGAAAAATATCAGACAGAACAGCTCGCAGGATTGTGAGAAAAACTATTCAAAACCAACGTTTGACTGCACAATCCCTCCAGAAAGATCGGGCAAACACTGGAGTTGTGGTACACTATTCCACTATAAAGAGATACTTGTACAAATATGGTCTTCATGGAAGAGTCATCAGAAGAAAACCTCTTCTACATCCTCACCACAAAAATCAGCATTTGAACATATAGACAAGCCTGATCCACTTTGTAAACAAGTTCTGTGGACCGATGAGGTTCAAATTGAACTTTTTGGCCGGAAGGAGCAAAGGTACGTTTGGAGAAGAAGGGGAACAGAATTTAATGAAAAGAACCTTTGTCCAACTGTTAAGCATGGGGGTGGATCAGTCATGCTTTGGGGTTGTATTGCAGCCAGTGGCACAGGGAACATCTCATGAGTAGAAGGAAAAATTGATTCAATAAAATTTCAGCAAATTTTGGATGCTAACTTGATTCCATCTATGAAGATCAAGAGGAGTAAACTGAAGGTTTTGCCATGGCCTTCACAATCTCCTGACCTCAACATAATTGAAAATCTATGGATAAAGCAGTGCGTGACAGACAGCTCAGAAATCTCAAAGAACTGGAAGACTTTTGTAAGGAAGAATGGGAAAAGATACCTCAAACAAGAATTGAAATACTCTTGGCTGGCTACAAAAAGTGTTTACAAGCTGCGATACTTGCCAAAGGGGGCAGTACAAGATATTAACTCTGCAGGGTGCCCAAACTTTTGCAGATGCCATTTTTTTGTTTTTTGTTATTTTGAAAGTGTAAATGATGGAAATAAAATCTAACTTTTGTTGACATATTATAAGACATTAATACAAATTTTTGCCTGGGGTGCCCAAACTTTTGATCCCCACTGCACAACATCTCATGCAATGCCTTTTCTTCAGAGGCATACAGTATACATGAACTCAAATTACTGCTCTGTACTACCCAGGTGTATAGGCCCTTATTATACACCTGTAAGTGTATGCAGCGTTACACCTATGATAAGCAATAAACTGTATTGAGAATGTATCCAGAGTAAATCTCTTATTTCACTTCCAGAAACTTGTTGTTGAAAACATGGACGTACTGGTACAAATCAGATCCAACTTCAGCAATGCCGAACTGATGCCAACTCTGCTAAGCAAGCTCAGCTGTAAGTCACTATTATACTTGGATGTTCCTAGTAACAAGGGACTTATCCCAACACATGTCTCTGTATATTGCCTCTTCTATCAAACTGACATAACAGTTTTCTAATCTTGAAAAGCCTTGTAGTCAATTGACTGGCACACTAACTAAAAATAGATGTGCTGCAAAGTCACAGCACACGGCATTGTAGAGAGTATATAGCATAACCAAGGGAAGATCAGACAGTGATAGAGTCTCTACTGTAATCAATAGGTAAGTGTCCCTCATTTATTCTACAGAATACACAACAAATATGTTCCCATTGCCTCAGCTACATTAGTTACAGAGTACACAATCGATTCCTCTGTTGGTTATAGTTAAAGGGGTACTCCCTTGGAAAAAAATTTTTTAAATCAACTGGTGCAAGAAAGTTAAACAGATTTGTAAATTACTTCTATTTAAACATTTTAATCCTTCCACTATTTATCAGCTGCTATATGCTCCACAGGAAGTTATTTTCTTTTTGAATTTCCTTTCTTTCTGACCACAGTGCTCTCTGCTGACACCTCTGTCCATTTTAGGAACTATCCGGAGCAGGATAGGTTTGCTGTGGAGATTTGTTCCTAAAACGGAGAGAGGTGTCATCAGAGATCACTGTGGTCAGACAGAAGTCCTGGAAGGATTAAGATTTTTATATAGAAGTAATTTACAAATCTGTTTAACTTTCTGGCACCTGTTGATTTAAAAAAAATGTTTTCCACTGGATAACCCCTTTAAGTACAGTATGAACTGTACTGTGTCAGTAAGTATGTTTACACAGTCTGTTTTAAGGCTCAGTAAGGCTCTTTTTACAAGGAATATTAGACTCAAATTTTAGATGTTTTTTTTTTTGCATTTGGACCATTCCTTTTTCTGTCAATCTGTTTTTCTTTAATAGGCTGCTACACCTTAGAATGGGCTGAAGCAAAGCCAGACATTTTAAGGCCTTAAAGGGGTACTCCAGTGGAAAACCATTTTTTTTTTTAAATCAACTGGTGCCAAAAAGTTAAACAGATTTGTAAATTATATTTATTTAAAAATCTTAATCCTTCCAGCAATTATAGGCTGCTGTATACTGCAGAGGAAGTTGAGTTGTTCTTTTCTGTCTGACCACAGTGCTCTCTGCTGACACCTCTGTCCATGTCAGGAACTGTCCTGAACAGGAGCAAGTCCCCCTAGCAAATATCTCCTGCTCTGGACAGTTCCTCACATGGACAGAGATGTTAGTAGAGAGCACTGTGGTCAGACAGAAAATACAGTAACTATACAACTTTCTGTGGAGCATACAGCAGGTGATAAGTCCTGGAAGGATTAAGATGTTTTAATAGAAGTAATTTACAAATCTGTTTAACTTTCTGGCACCAGTTGATAAGAAAAAAAATGGACAAACATTTAAATGAAATAATACATTGTTTTGGCACAGTTGATAGCAAAGTTGTTTATAAATTTGAGGTATTTTAAGCATATTGTAATAGCCACATTACCTAAACCATTTCTGTGTGTAATACACATTTGAGGCAATCTATCATTGTCTTTAGAGCTGTTTTTGTGTGTAGATTTGTCTCTAGGCGCAGCGCCGCGCCTCAGACAATTTTTTGTGCCTTTTCGATTTACACCTTTTTTTTTTTTTTTTAAAGAGCGTACAGGCCAGATGTTAAGGGTTAGTCTTGTGCAGTGGTAATTAATTTATCAAGTGCGACTTTCGCAAAAAAGTCACATCCCCCTCCCAATAAGGCGCAATTCTACACCAGCCCAGACCTAGTGTAGCTTTTTGGTGTATGTGAAGAGTGAAATTTCAGAAAATATGTATCCTCCACAAAATTTATCACATGCCCTGCGACCATGTAACAAATTTGGCGGAGTCACGCAAAAAAAAAAAAAAAAACAGCATTAGGCTGGGTTCACACTACGTTTTGTCCCATACGGGAGCGCATACGGCAGGGGGGAGCTAAAACCTCGCGCTCCCGTATGTGACCGTATGCGCTCCCGTATGTCATTCATTTCAATGAGCCGACCGGAGTGAAATGTTCGGTCTGGTCGGCTCATTTTTGCGCCGTATGCGCTTTTACAACCGGACCTAAAACCGTGGTTGACCACAGTTTTAGGTCCGGTTGTAAAAGCGCATACGGCGCAAAAATGAGCCGACCGGACCGAACGTTTCACTCCGGTCGGCTCATTGAAATGAATGACATACGGGAGCACATACGGTGGCATACGGGAGCGCAAGGTTTTAGCTCCCCCCTGCCGTATGCGCTCCCGTATGGGACAAAACGTAGTGTGAACCCAGCCTTAGATTTATAGTAAAAGCATTAGATACATAGCATTAAGTAAATAGTAAAAGCAGGTACACTTCTATTTTCCCAAAACAAAAGTCCATACACATTAGATGGACATTAGCTGAACTGGTTAACCATATAATGTGTATAGAGATATTTCAACTATTCCTTTAGAGGTTGGGGAAAGAAGGATTACAGCACATCTGAAGCTTTCATGGCAACTTTGTCTTATAACTGTGCCTACCAGCTTGTCTCTAACCTCCTGCTCAACTTACACTCTGCAAAATGAGTGCTGCTTGGCACACCTTAAAACTACTGTGTATGTCTAAGCAAACAGGGCTATCTTAATACATTAGAATTTTTTTTTACATATTTCAGTATTTAGCTCTAAGGCCAGGATTCCACTTGTTTTTTTATTTTCCTGCGTTTTTTTTTTGCAGAAAACAAATGCCAGAAGAAAATCCCCAGGGCAATTTTCTGCGTCTGACATTTTTTCTGGCATTTTTGCATTTCAGTGGAAATTGCATTTTTGGCCCCTTTGTCGTTTAAAAAAAAAAATTTGTTGGGTACCCCCCCCCCCACTACCACCCAAAAAAAAAAAAAAGGATGAAGTAGGGATGGGAAAAATGTATTTCAAATTAATTTTTAATAAAGTGTGTGTGTTTAACTTTTTTTCTCTCTATTTTTAATTTTTTTTAGACTGTTCCATGATGGGAGTAGTAGTACTGTACTAATAGACGTATCACTCAATGCGATCGTCTATAATATAGCAGAGATGCGGAGCGGTTCTATACAGCGCTCGCATCTCTGCACTATACTCTGGGCAGGCCAGTGATGTTAATAGAAATTTACCTCACTCATTCATATTTTCCGCTCAGAAAGGGGATTGGCTGGATGGTTGCAGCCAATCCCCGCTGTCAGAGGGAAATATGAATGAGTGATGTTCTATTTATGTCACTGGCCGGCCGGAGTACAGAGCAGAGATGCGGAGCGCAGGAGAAAGGTGCTCCGCATCTCTGCAATAGATAGGACAATCGCATCGAGTGTCAGGAGTGACACCCGCTGTGATCTGTCCTTAACTGCAGATACTACTACTCCCAACATGGAGCACACTCTGCTGCATGCTGGGAGCTGTAGTACCTGCATTAATATACAGATCGCAGCGAGTGTAACTTCTGACACCTGTTGCGATCTGTCTATTAATGCAGGTACTACAGCTCCCAGCATGGAGCAGAGTGTGCTCCATATTGGGAGCAGTAGTACCTGCAGTTAAGGAAAGATCACAGTGGGTGTCACTCCTGACACCCGCTGTGATCCTCCTGTATAATGAATAGTTTTTATTCTTTTTGTAATTTAGCGATCCAAAAAAGTGATGATACCTTTTTTTATTCAAATTTCGTAGGGTATCATTAAAAAACATAATAAAAAAGATACAGTAGTGATGGAAAAAATTGTATTTAATGAAATGTATCTTTTTTTTATAACAACATTTTTATACATTTTTAAACAGGGATTTATGTGGGCGGGCAGGGAACTAAAAATGTAACCGGCAATAATAAAAATGTAGTGTGTGTGTCTCTTACTTCTTTTACTTCTTTTTTTTTTTTTTTTTTTTTTTAGGTAGTACTACTACTCCCAGCATGGAACACACTCTTCCATGATGAGAGTAGTAGTACCTGTACTAATTGAAAGATCGCCCGGGTGTCACTTTTTACACCTGTTGTGATCCTTCTGTACAATGTATAGATGCGGGCGGCCGGCCGCTCTTCTATGGTCCCCCTGCACTGACATATATATACACCTACTCATATTTCCCATAGAGAGTTGTGATTGGCTGGAACCATCTGGCCAATGACAGCTCTCTGCGGGAAATATGAATAGGTGTATATATACGGCAGTGCAGGGGACTATAGAATAGCCGGCGGCCACATCTATGAATTTTGCAGAAGGATCGCAACGTACCGAGGGCGATCTGTCAATTAGTACAGGTTCTACTACTCCCATCATGGAACAGTGTGTTCCATGCTGGGAGTAGTAGTACTACCTACAAAATGTAAAAAATAAAGAATAAAAAGTGAAAAACACACAAACACTACATTTTTATTATTGTCAGCTACATTTTTAGTGCCCTGCCCACCCACATAAAATGATCCCTGTTTAAAAATTTATAAACATTTTGTTATAAAAAAAGATACATTTCGTTAAATACAATTTTTCCATCACTACTGTATCTTTTTTATTTATTTTTATTGGTACCCAACGAAATTTTATTTAAAAAAGGCACCTTACTTTTTTGGATTGCTTTTGGCATTTTTCTTGGCGTTTTTTTTTTACTCCCATTGACTTCTAAGGAAGAAAAACACCACAGTTTCAGGGGAAAAAATGCCATAGGCTCAACATGCTGCGATTTTGCAAAACCACCAAGGAGCTGAAAAAGAGTGAAAAAACGCCAAAAGGATAAAAAAAAAAAAAAAAAAACGCCAAACTGAAAAACGCAAAGTGGAAAAAGAATTTAGCGTTTTTTCATTGATTTACAGCTAACATCTGGCCGCAGCGTTTTTTGGCCGGAGAAATGGCATGCATCAGAATTGGGCTTTTCCTTGGGGTTCCCCCCCCCCCCCAAAAAAAATAAAAATAAAAATAAAGTAATGCATTTCCTTTAACCCCTTAAGGACCAAGGGCGTACAGGTACGCCCTTGGTCCTGCTCTCCTGATATAACGCGGGGTTACACAGTAACCCCGCGTCATATCGCGGCGGGCCCGGCGTCATAGTGAAGCCGGGACCCGCCTCTAATAGCGCGCAGTGCCGATCGCGGCACCGCGCGCTATTAACCCTTTAGCCGCGCGCTCAGAGCTGAGCCGCGCGGCTAAAAGTGAAACCGAAAGTGGCCGGCTAGCTCAGTCGGGCTGTTCGGGATAGCCGCGGCTAATCGCAGCATCCCGAACAGCTGACAGGACAGCGGGAGGGCCCCTACCTGCCTCCTCGCTGTCCGATCGCCGAATGACTGCTCAGTGCCTGAGATCCAGGCATGAGCAGTCATGCGGCAGAATCGTTGATCACTGGTTTCTTATGAGAAACCAGTGATCAGCATAGAAGATCAGTGTGTGCAGCGTTATAGGTCCCTATGGGACCTATAACACTGCAAAAAAAAAGTGAAAAAAAAAAGTGAATAAATATCATTTAACTCCTCCCCTATTAAAAGTTTGAATCACCCCCCTTTTCCAATAAAAAAAAAAACACAGTGTAAATAAAAAGAAAAATGAACATATATGGTATCACCGCGTGCGGAAATGTCCGATTTATAAAAATATATCATTAATTAAACCGCTCGGTCAATGGCGTGCGCGCAAAAAAATTCCAAAGTCCAAAATAGTGCTTTTTTGGTCACTTTTTATATCATTTAAAAATGAATAAAAAGCGATCAATAAGTCCTATCAATGCAAAAATTGTACCGTTAAAAACTTCAGATCACGGCGCCAAAAATGAGCCCTCATACCGCCCCATACACGGAAAAATAAAAAAGTTATAGGGGTCAGAAGATGACAATTTTAAACGTATTAATTTTCCTGCATGTAGTTATGATTTTTTCCAGAAGTCTTAAAAAATCAAATCTATATAAGTAGGGTATCATTTTAATCGTATGGACCTACAGAATAAAGATAAGGTGTCATTTTTACCGAAAAATGTACTACGTAGAAACGGAAGCCCCCAAAAGTTACAAAACTGCGTTTTTTTTTCAATTTTGTCGCACAATGATTTTTTTTTCCGTTTCACCGTAGATTTTTGGGCAAAATGACTGACGTCATTACAAATAAGAATTGGTGGCGCAAAAAATAAGCCATCATATGGATTTTTAGGTGCAAAATTGAAAGAGTTATGATTTTTTAAAGGCAAGGAGCAAAAAACGAAAATGCAAAAACGGAAAAAACCCCGGTCCTTAAGGGGTTAACAGTCATTATTTTGGACACTTTCGTGCTTATTTACATATATTGCGTTGTATTGCATTTAAAACTGATTAACAATACACTTGGTCAATCGTGTGTTTTTGAAAAGGTGTACGTGTTTTGCAGTTTTGACCAATGATGATTAGCAATGTTAATAAAATGCAAAGATGAGATGTGTAATAGCACCCTCACTAGGAAAGGTTTGGACTCACTGGTGAAGTATTACCTGATTGGCATCAATTCTCCCTTTTTTCTCTGTTTGTCCCAGACCACTATAATGACTTCTTCCAACCCCAACCTGATACCTTTCATGAAAACAATAGTGCCACATAGTAATCCAAACTATTATATCACTTCATACAGTAAAAGTACTCTTGTTTGTGTTTCACACATTAAGAGAGCCAACTTCAGGACCAATTCAGTAATAGTGCCCTAATTACATAGTAACATAATTCATAAGGTTGAAAAAAGACAAGAGTCCATCAAGTTCAACCTATATCCCTAATGAGTCCCTACCAAGTTGGTCCATACTAGAGGTTAAATTCTTTCCCGACTCCAAATATGGCATCAGAATAAATCCCTGGATCAACCTTCTGTTCTTATAGATCTAGAATCAATAACCTGTAATGTTGTTGTTCTCCAAAAATGCATCCAGACCCCTTTTGAACTCTTTTACAGAGTTCCCCATGATCACCTCCTCTGGCAGAGAGTTCCATAGTCTCAGTACTTTTACAGTAAAGAACCCCCGTCTGTGCTGGTGTAGAAACCTTCTTTCCTCAAGACGTAGAGGATGCCCCCTTGTTATAGATACAGTCCTGAGTATAAATACAGTAGATCATGGAAGAGATCTCTGTACAGTTCCCCAATATATTTATACATAATTATTAGGTCTCCCCTCAGCCTTCTTTTTTCTAAACTAAATAACCCCAATTCTGATAATCTGTCTGGGTACTGTAGTCCTCCCATTCCCCATATTACCCTGGTTGCCATCTTTGAACCCTCTCCAGCTCCACTAAATCTTTCTTGTACACTGGTGCCCAGTACTGTACACAGTATTCTATGTATGGTCTGACTAGTGATTTGTATAACGGTAGAATCATTTTCTTGTCGTGGGCATCTATGCCCCTATTGATGCACCCCATGATTTTATTTGCCTTGGCAGCAGCTGCCCGACACTGGTAACTACAGCTTAATTTACTATTAACTAAGACTCCCAAGTCCTTATCCACATCAGTCGTCCCAAGTGTTCTCCCATTTAACCCCTTCCCGCAGAATGTCATATATAAACGCCGGGTTGTGCAGTGCGTTCGCGCATCCCGGCGTTTATAAATGACATTCAGTTAACCCGGCGATGCGCAGCATCGCACGGGTTAACTGGCAGAAGTCCCGCTGTTTCCAGCAGGGGACAACTTCTGCTTCACCCCCAGGACCATCAATTGATGGTCCTGGTCAGCGATCACTGTGATTGGTCCCTGTGGACCAATCACAGTGATCTGGGGTGAAAGTTCAGATCCCCCGCACTGCCCGCCCCTGGAAGTCGGGCAGAACGGGGGACGAAGGCTGCGGGGGCTCGCGGGGACCTGCGGCACACGGGGGGGAACAGGAGGGGACCGGCGGACTTACCTGATCCAGCGGCGGGACTGAGGAGCAGCGCGGGACCGGCCACGTGGACGAGCAGAGACGGTTAAGTATGTAGTCCTCAGAGGCAGCAGTGAAGATCTTCACTGCTGCTTCTAGGAGTCTGAAAACTACAACTCCCAGCATGCCTAGACAGCCTTTGGCTGTCTGGGCATGCTGGGAGTTGTAGTTTTGCAACATCTGGAGGGCCTCAGTTTGGAGACCATTGTATAATGGTCTCCAATCTGTGCTCTTCCAGCTGTTGCAAAACTACAACTCCCAGCATGCACTGACTGTCCAGGCATGCTGGGAGTTTTAGTTCAGCAACATCTGGCCCTTCAGATGTTGCCGAACTACAACTCCCAGCATGCCCTTCAGCTGTCTGGGCATGCTGGGAGTTGTAGTTTTGCAACAGCTGGAGACACACTGGTTGGGAAACATTGTTTCTAACTCAGTGTTTCCTAACCTGTGTGCCTCCAGCTGTTGCAAAACTATAACTCCCAGCATGCACTAAAAGACCATGCATGCTGGGAGTTGTAGTTTTGCAACATCTGGAGGGCCCCAGTTTGGAGACCATTGTATAATGGTCTCCAATCTGTGCTCTTCCAGCTGTTGCAAAACTACAACTCCCAGTATGCACTGACTGTCCAGGCATGCTGGGAGTTTTAGTTCAGCAACATCTGGCCCTTCAGATGTTGCCGAACTACAACTCCCAGCATGCCCTTCAGCTGTCTGGGCATGCTGGGAGTTGTAGTTTTGCAACAACTGGAGACACACTGGTTGGGAAACATTGTCTGTTTCTAACTCAGTGTTCCCTAACCTGTGTGCCTCCAGCTGTTGCAAAACTATGACTCCCAGCATGCACTAACAGACCATGCATGCTGGGAGTTGTGGTTTTGCAACAGCTGATGCACCCCCCCCTGTGAATGTACAGGGTACATTCACATGGGCGAGGCTTTTACAGTGGGTTTCTCGCATCTTGAGATGCAGCAAATTTTGCGCTGGGAAACTCGCTGTAATCCCCCGCCCATGTGACTGTACCCTAAAAACACTACACTACACCTACACAAAATAAAATAAAAAGTTAAAAACACTACATATACACATACCCTTACACAGCCCCCCTCCCCCAATAAGAACGTCCGGTACACCACTGTTTCCAAAGCAGAGCCTCCAGCTGTTGAAAAACAACAACTCCCAGTATTGTCGGACAGCCGTTGACTGTCCAGGCATGCTGGGAGTTTTGCAACAGCTGGAGGCACCCTGTTTGGGAATCACTGGCGTAGAATACCCCTATGTCCACCCCTATGCAAATCCCTAATTTAGGCCTCAAATGCACATGGCGCTCTCACTTTGGAGCCCTGTCGTATTTCAAGGCAACAGTTTAGGGCGACATATGGGGTATCGCCGTACTCGGGAGAAATTGCGTTACAAGGTTTGGGGGGCTTTTTCTTCTTTAACCCTTCATGAAAAGGAAATGTTGGGGTCTACACCAAAATGTTAGTGTAAACATTTTTTATTTTTTACACTAACATGCTGATGTTGCCCTATACTTTACATTTTCACAAGAGGTAAAAGGGAAAAAAGCCCCCCCAAAATTTGTAACGTAATTTCTCCCGACTACAGAGATACCCCATATGTGAGCGCAAAGTGCTCTGGGGGCGCACAACAAGGCCCAGAAGGGAGAGCGCACCATGTACATTTGAGGTGATTTGCACAGGGGTGGCTGATTGTTACAGCGGTTTTGACAAACGCAAAAAAAACAAAACCCCACATGTGACCCCATTTTGGAAACGACACCCCTCACGGAATGTAATGAGGGGTGCAGTGAGAATTTACCCCCCACAGGTGTCTGACGGATCTTTGGAACAGTGGTCCATGAAAATGAAAACTTGTACAGCCCACTGTTCCAAAGATCTGTCAGACACCAGTGGGGGGCAAATGCTCACTGTACCCCTTGTTACGTTCCTCAAGGGGTCTAGTTTCCAAAATGGTATGCCATGTGGGTTTTTTTTTGCTGTTCTGGCACCTTAGGGTCTTCCTAAATGCGACATGCCCCCCGAGCAAAATTTGCTCTCAAAAAGCCAAATATGACTCCTTCTCTTCTGAGCATTGTAGTTCGCCCATAGTGCACTTCAGGTCAACTTATGGGGTACCTCTATACTCAGAAGAGATGGGGTTACAAATTTTGGGGGGTATTTTCTGCTATTAACCCTTGCAAAAAGGTGAAATTAGGGGAGAAACACACATTTTAGTGGAATTTTTTTTTTTTTTTTTTACATATGCAAAAGTCATGAAACACCTGTGGGGTAATAAGGCTCACTTTATTCCTTATTACATTCCTCAAGGGGTCTAGTTTCCAAAATGGTATGCCATGTGGGTATTTTTTGCTGTTCTGGCACCATAGGGGCTTCCTAAATGCGACATGCCCCCCGAGCAAAATTTGCTCTCAAAAAGCCAAATATGACTCCTTCTCTTCTGAGCATTGTAGTTCACCCATAGTGCACTTCAGGTCAACTTATGGGGTACCTCCATACTCAGAAGAGAAGGGGTTACAAATATTGGGGGGTATTTCCTGCTATTGACCCTTGGAAAAATGTGAAATTTGGGGGGAAACACACATTTTAGTGAAAAAAAAAATTTTTTTTTTACATATGCAAAAGTCGTGAAACACCTGTGGGGTATTAAGGCTCACTTTATTCCTTGTTACGTACCTCAAGGGGTCTAGTTTCCAAAATGGTATGCCATGTGAGGGTTTTTTGCTGTTCTGGCACCATAAGGGCTTCCTAAATGCAACATGCCCCCAAAAACCATTTCAGAAAAACGTACTCTCCAAAATCCCCTTATCGCTCTTTCCCTTCTGAGCCCTCTACTGCGCCCGCCGAACACTTTACATAGACATATGAGGTATGTGCTTACTCGAGAGAAATTGGGCTACAAATATAAGTATACAATTTCTCCTTTTACCCCTTGTAAAAATTTAAAAATTGGGTCTACAAGAACATGCGAGTGTAAAAAATGAAGATTGTGAATTTTCTCCTTCACTTTGCTTCTATTCCTGTGAAACACCTAAAGGGTTAAAATGATGACTGAATGTCATTTTGAATACTTTGGGGGGTGCAGTTTTTATAATGGGGTCTTTTGTGGGGTATTTCTAATAAGAAGACCCTTCAAATCCACTTCAAACCTGAACTGGTCCCTGAAAAATAGTGAGTTTGAAAATTTTGTGAAAAATTGGAAAATTGCTGCTGAACTTTGAAGCCCTCTGGTGTCTTCCAAAAGTAAAAACTCGTCAATTTTATGATGCAGACATAAAGTAGACATATTGTATATGTGAATAAAAAAAATTTTTATTTGTAATATACATTTTCCTTACAAACAGAGAGCTTCAAAGTTAGAAAAATGCAAAATTTTCAAATTTTTCATCAAATTTTAGGATTTTTCACAAGGAAAGGATGCAAGTTACCACAAAAATTTACCACCATGTTAAAGTAGAATATGTCACAAAAAAACAATCTCAGAATCAGAATGATAACTAAAAGCATTCCAGAGTTATTAATGTTTAAAGTGACAGTGGTCAGATGTGCAAAAAACGCTCTGGTCCTTAAGGCCAAAATGGGCTTGGTCCTGAAGGGGTTAATACATAATCCCAGCCCGGATTTTTCTTCCCCATGTGCATTACCTTACATTTATCAGTGTTGAACCTCATGTGCCACTTCCCAGCCCAAACCACCAACTTATCCAGATCCATTTGTAACAGTTCACTGTCCTCTATTGTGTTCACCGCTTTACAGAGTTTAGTATCATCTGCAAAGATTGCTACTTTACTATTCAACCCCTCTACAAGGTCATTAACACCTTAAGGACTCAGCCCTTTTTCACCTTAAGGACTCAGCCCTTTTTTGCAATTCTGACCACTGTCACTTTATGCTTTAATAGCTCTGGGATGCTTTTACCGTTTATTCTGATTCCCAGTTAGTTTTTTCGTGACATATTCTACTTTAACTTTCTTGGTGAAAAAATCCCAAAATTTGATGAAAATTTAGAAAATTTTGCATTTTTCTAAGTTTAAAACTCTCTGCTTGTAAGGAAAATGGATATTCCAATTGTTTATATTGATTCACAAATACAATATGTCTAATTTGTGTTGGCATTAGAAAGTTGACATGTTTTAAATTTTTAAAGACATTAGAGGGCTTCAAAGTAGAGCAGCAATTTTCAAAATTTTCACAAAAATTTCAAAATCTGAATTTTTCAGTGACCTGTTCATTTTGAAGTGGATTTGAGGGGCCTTTCTGTGAGAAATGCCCCATAAATGACCCCATTATAGAAACTTAACCCCTCAAAGTATTCAAAATGACATTCAGGAAGTTTGTTAACCCTTTGGGTGTTTCACAAGAATAGCAGCAAAGTGGAGGAGGAAAATCTAAATCTACATTTTTTACACTAACATGTTCTTGTAGCCCCATTTTTTTTCATTTTTAAAAGTGGTAAATGGAGAAAAAGCCCCCCAAAATTTGTAGCCCAATTTCTCTTGAGCATTGAAATACCTCATATGTTGACATAAAGTGCTCTGCAGGCTCACAACATGGCTCAAGAGGGAAAGAGCAACTGTGGGATTTTTTAAAACAAATTTTGTTGTCATTGCTTTTTGGGGCCATGTTGCATTTAGGAAGCCCCCATTGTACCAGAACAGCAAAATAACCCCCACATGGCAAACTATTTTGGAAACTTCACCCCTCAAGGAATGTAACAAGGGGTATGGTGAACCTTAAAACCTCACAGGTGTTTTCTTTTTCACAAGGGGTAATAGGTGAAAATGGACCCCAAAATGTGAAGCCCAATTTCTCTCGATTAAGAAAATGCCCCATATGTGGACATTAAGTGCTCTGCTGGTGCACTACAATGCTCAGAAGAGAAGGAGCAAAATTTGGCTTTTTGAAAGAGAATTTTGCTGAAATGGTTTTTGGGGGGCATGTTGCATTTAGAAAGTCCCCATGGTGCCAGAACAGCAAAAAAAAAAATAAATAAATAAATAAATAAACACTTGGCATACTAAACTACATGCCTCAAGGAACACAACAAGGGGTATAGTGAACCTTAACACCTCACAGGTGTTTGACGACTTTGCTTTGAAGTTGGACGTGAAAATGGAAAATTTGATTTTGAACACTAAAATCAAGGTGTCACCCCAAATTTTTTCTTTTTCACAATGGGTAATAGGTGAAAATGGACCCCAAAATTTTAAGCCCAATTTCTCCCGAATAAGAAAAAGCCCCATATGTGGACATTAAGTGCTCTGCTGGCGCATTACGGGTATCAGAACAGAAGGAGTGCCATTGGACTTTTGAAGACAGAATTTTGATGAAATTGAAGTCGGGTTCCATGTGCATTTATAAACCTCCCATAGTGCCAGAACAGCAGAAACCCCTCCACACGTGACCCCATTTTGGAAACTGCACCCCTCACAGAATTTAATGAGGGGTGCAGTGAGTATTTAGACCCCACTGGCATTTGACAAATCTTTGGAACAGTGGGCTGTGCAAATGAAAAATTACATTTTTCATTTTCACGGATCACTGTTCAAATAATCTGTCAGACACCTGTAGGTTGTAAATGCTCACTGTATCCCTTATTACATTATGCTAGGGGTGTAGTTTTTAAAATGGGTCACATGTGGGGGGGGGGGGGTCCACTGTTCTGGCACCACAGGGGGCTTGGTGAACACACATGGCCTTCAATTCCAGACACTCTCTCTCCAAAAGCCCAGTAGCACTCCTTCCCCTTTCAGCATTGTAGTGCGCCCGCAGAGCACTTTACATCCACATATGGAGCATTTCGATACTCAGGAGAAATGGATTTACAAATTTTGGGGGGCTTTTTTCCCTATTACCCCTTGTGAAAAATAAAAATTTGGGATAACACCAGCATTTTATTGAAAAAAAATAAAAAATAATTCATTTTTACATCCAACTTTAACGAAAATTCTTCAAAAACCTGTGGGGTATAAAGGCTCACTATACCCCTTGTTACGTTGCGTGAGGGGTGTCCTTTCCAAAATGGGGTCACATGTGGGTATTTATTTTTTGCGTTTATGTCAGAACCGCTGTAACAATCAGCCACCCCTGTGCAAATCACCTCAAATGTACATGGCGCTCTAACTCCTGAGCCTTGTTGTGCACCTGCAGAGCATTTTACATCCACATATTGTGTTACAGATTTTGTGTTACAGATTTTGGGGGTCTATTTTTCCATTTACTTCATGTGAAAATGACAAGTATGGAACAACACCGATATGCTAGTGTAAAAAATTACATTTTGTAGACTCCAACTTTACCTTTTCATAAGGGGTAAAAGGAGAAAAAGCCCCCAAAAATGTGTTAGGCAATTTCTCCTGAGTACAGAGATACCTCATATGTGGCACTAAACTGTAGCCTTGAAATACGACAGGGCTCCCAAGTGAGAGAGTGCCATGCGCATTTGAGGCCTAAATTAAGGATTTGCATAGGGACTGACCCAGATGCAAGAATTACACTTGCCTCCGATACCAAAAATACCCTATGGCAGTGTTTCCCAAACAGGGTGCCTCCAGCTGTTGAAAAACTATCAGCATGCCTGGACAGTCAATGGATGTCCTGCAACACTGGGAGATGTTGTTTTGCAACAGCTGGAGGCTCCGTTTTAGAGACCGTGCCATACCAGACGTTTCTCATTTTTATTTGGGGGGGGGGGGGGGGTGTAACTTTGTAGGGGTATATGTAGTTTTTTATGCAACAGTTATGCAACAGCTGGAGGCACATTGGTTGCAAAACACTGAGTTAGGTAACAAACTCTGTGTTACGCAACCAGTGTACCTTCAGCTGTTGCAAAAACCACAAACTCCCAGCATGCATGGTCTGTCAGTGCATGCTGTGAGTTATAGTTTTGCAACAGCTGGAGGCACACGGGTTGGGAAATACAGAGTTAGGAAACAGACAATGTTTCCCAACCAGTGTGCCTCCAGTTGTTGCAAAACTACATCTCCCAGCATGCCCAGATAGCCGAAGGCATGTTGGAAGTTGCAGTTATGCAACAACTGGAGGAGAAGAGTTTAGAGACCACTATGTAGTGGTGTCCAAACTGCAGCCCTCCAGATGTTGCAAAACTACAACTCCAAGCATGCTCAGACTGCCCATGCATACTGGAAGTTGTAGTTCGGCAACATCTGAAGAGTCATATGTTACCGAACTACAACTCCCAGCATGCCTGGTATGCTTGGAGTTGTAGTTTTGCAACATCTGGAGTGCTACAGTTTGGACACCACTGTATATGGGGGGACCTCAGGACCCCCCTGGACGATTTGCCGGGATGCCTGCTGAACGATATCAGCAGGCATCCCGGTCCGGTCGCTCCCGTATATCTTCTTGCACTGCGGCCTTCAGACTGGACTTTATATAAAGTCAAACTCCTCCCCCTTTCTGTTTTGTCCGGTCCTTCCTAAATAGACTATAACCCTGTATGTTGACCGCCCAGTCATAGCTATCATCCAACCAAATCTCTGTTTTACCCACTAGGTCATAATTCTCCTCAGACATTATCAACTCCAGTTCGGCAGTTTTATTGGACAGACTTCTGGCATTAGTAAACATGGAATTCAATGGTGTATGATTTTTTCCTATGAAGCCTATCCCTATTAACTATTCTAACTCCTCCCTCTGCTTCAACCCCAGGTACATTAATTAGTCCGCCTCTCTATTTACACTATCTTTCCCCTCTATGTTGTAGGATCCCTTCCCCCCTAGTCCCTAGTTTAATCACTCCTCCACCCTTCTAGCCATCTTCTCCCCAAGCACAGCTGCACCCTCCCCATTGAGGTGCAGCCCGTCCCTACGGTAGAGTCGGTATCCGACAGCGAAGTCGGCTCAGTTCTCCATGAACCCAAACCCCTCCTTCCTACACCAGCTTCCCACTATCCTCCCCCAACTCTACCCCAGAGATTACTTGCTCATTCAGCAGGAGACTCCTCTCCAAGTTGTCAATGTGTCTCAGTGTTGCCAGTTGCTCCCCTAGATCCAGGATCTGGGCTTCCAAATGAACAACTCGCACACATCTCGCACAACAATATGCATCCTGAAACTGCTGTTCAAGGATTACATACATCGTGCAAGATGTACACTGGACTGCATCCCCCCCCCCAGCACAGCTGTCACGATGCCGGCTGGCAGGTAGTGGATCCTCTGTGCCAGAGAGGGATTGGCGTGGACCGTGCTAGTGGACCGGTTCTAAGCCACTACTGGTTTTCACCAGAGCCCGCCGCAAAGCGGGATGGTCTTGCTGCGGCGGTAGTGACCAGGTCGTATCCACTAGCAACGGCTCACCTCTCTGGCTGCTGAAGATAGGCGCGGTACAAGGGAGTAGGCAGAAGCAAGGTCGGACGTAGCAGAAGGTCGGGGCAGGCAGCAAGGATCGTAGTCAGGGGCAACGGCAGAAGGTCTGGAAACACAGGCAAGGAACACACAAGGAACGCTTTCACTGGCACTAAGGCAACAAGATCCGGCAAGGGAGTGCAAGGGAAGTGAGGTAATATAGGGAAGTGCACAGGTGATTACCCTAATTGGAACCACTGCGCCAATCAGCGGCGCAGTGGCCCTTTAAATCGCAGAGACCCGGCGCGCGCGCGCCCTAGGGAGCGGGGCCGCGCGCGCCGGGACAGAACAGACGGGGAGCGAGTCAGGTAGGGGAGCCGGGGTGCGCATCGCGAGCGGGCGCTACCCGCATCGCGAATCGCATCCCGGCTGGCAGCGGGATCGCAGCGCCCCGGGTCAGAGGACGTGACCGGAGCGCTGCAGCGGAGAGAGTGAAGCGAGCGCTCCGGGGAGGAGCGGGGACCCGGAGCGCTCGGCGTAACAGTACCCCCCCCCCTTGGGTCTCCCCCTCTTCTTGGAGCCTGAGAACCTGAGGAGCAGACTTTTGTCAAGGATGTTGTCCTCAGGTTCCCAGGATCTCTCTTCAGGACCACAACCCTCCCAGTCTACTAAAAAAAAATTTTTCCCTCTGACCTTTTTGGCAGCCAAAATTTCCTTGACCGAGAAGACGTCCGAGGAGCCGGAAACAGGAGTGGGAGGAACAGATTTGGGAGAAAAACGGTTGAGGATGAGTGGTTTGAGAAGAGAGACGTGAAAGGCATTAGGGATACGAAGAGAAGGAGGAAGAAGAAGTTTATAAGAGACAGGATTAATTTGACACAAAATTTTGAAAGGACCAAGATAGCGTGGTCCCAACTTGTAGCTAGGGACACGGAAGCGGACATATTTAGCGGAGAGCCATACCTTGTCTCCAGGGGAAAAAACGGGGGGAGCTCTTCTTTTCTTATCCGCGAACCTCTTCATGCGTGAAGAAGCCTGTAAGAGAGAATTTTGGGTCTCTCTCCATATAATGGAAAGGTCACGAGAAATTTCATCCACAGCGGGCAGACCAGAGGGCAAGGGGGTAGGGAGGGGGGGAAGAGGGTGACGGCCGTACACCACGAAAAATGGGGATTTGGAGGAAGATTCAGAGACCCTGAAGTTATACGAGAATTCGGCCCATGGAAGGAGATCTGCCCAGTCATCCTGGCGGGAGGAAACAAAATGTCGCAAATAATCACCCAAGATCTGGTTAATTCTTTCTACTTGTCCATTGGACTGGGGATGATATGCAGAGGAAAAATTTAATTTAATCTTGAGTTGTTTACAGAGAGCCCTCCAGAATTTAGACACGAATTGGACACCTCTATCCGAGACAATCTGCGTAGGCAACCCGTGAAGACGAAAAATGTGTACAAAAAATTGTTTAGCCAACTGAGGCGCAGAAGGAAGACCAGGAAGAGGGATGAAATGTGCCATTTTGGAGAATCGATCAACGACCACCCAAATAACAGTGTTGCCATGGGAAGGGGGTAAATCAGTAATAAAATCCATACCAATCAGAGACCAAGGCTGTTCGGGGACAGGCAGAGGATGAAGAAAACCAGCGGGCTTCTGGCGAGGAGTCTTATCCCGGGCACAGATAGTGCAGGCTCGCACAAAGTCCCCAACATCCGTCTCCAGAGTCGGCCACCAATAGAAGCGGGAGATGAGTTGCACAGATTTCTTGATGCCCGCATGACCTGCGAGATGGGAGGAGTGACCCCATTTGAGGATTCCGAGGCGTTGGCGTGGAGAAACAAAGGTCTTTCCTGGAGGAGTCTGCCTGATGGAGGCAGGAGAAGTGGAGATCAGGCAGTCAGGTGGAATGATGTGTTGCGGAGGGAGATCAACTTCTGAGGCATCCGAGGAACGAGAGAGAGCATCGGCCCTAATGTTCTTATCGGCAGGACGAAAGTGAATCTCAAAATTAAATCGGGCAAAGAACAGAGACCACCGGGCCTGGCGAGGATTCAGCCGTTGGGCAGACTGGAGGTAGGAGAGGTTCTTGTGGTCGGTGTAGATAATAACAGGAAATCTTGATCCCTCCAGCAGATGCCTCCATTCCTCAAGTGCTAATTTAATGGCTAGAAGCTCTCGATCCCCGATGGAGTAGTTCCTCTCCGCTGGAGAGAAGGTCCTAGAGAAAAAACCACAAGTGACAGCATGCCCGGAAGAATTTTTTTGTAGAAGAACAGCTCCAGCTCCCACTGAGGAGGCATCAACCTCCAATAGGAAGGGTTTGGAAGGGTCAGGTCTGGAGAGCACGGGAGCCGAAGAAAAGGCAGACTTGAGTCGTTTAAAGGCGTCTTCTGCTTGAGGAGGCCAGGACTTGGGATCAGCATTTTTTTTGGTTAAAGCCACGATAGGAGCCACAATGGTAGAAAAATGTGGAATAAATTGCCTGTAATAATTGGCGAACCCCAAAAAGCGTTGGATAGCACGGAGTCCGGAGGGGCGTGGCCAATCTAAGACGGCAGAGAGTTTGTCTGGATCCATCTGTAGTCCCTGGCCAGAGACCAAATATCCTAGAAAAGGAAGAGATTGGCATTCAAACAGACATTTCTCAATTTTGGCATAGAGTTGGTTGTCACGAAGTCTCTGAAGAACCATACGGACATGCTGGCGGTGTTCTTCTAGATTGGCAGAAAAAATTAGGATATCGTCCAGATATACAACAACACAGGAGTATAACAGATCACGAAAAATTTCATTGACAAAGTCTTGGAAGACGGCAGGGGCATTGCACAGTCCAAAGGGCATGACCAGATACTCAAAGTGTCCATCTCTGGTGTTAAATGCCGTTTTCCACTCGTCCCCCTCTCTGATGCGGATGAGGTTATAGGCGCCTCTTAAGTCCAATTTAGTGAAGATGTGGGCACCTTGGAGGCGATCAAAGAGTTCAGAGATGAGGGGTAAGGGGTAGCGGTTCTTAACCGTGATTTTATTAAGACCGCGGTAGTCAATGCAAGGACGTAGGGAGCCATCTTTTTTGGACACAAAGAAAAATCCGGCTCCGGCAGGAGAGGAGGATTTACGGATAAAGCCCTTTTTTAGATTCTCCTGGACGTATTCGGACATGGCAAGAGTCTCTGGGGCAGAGAGAGGATAAATTCTGCCCCGGGGTGGAGTAGTGCCCGGGAGGAGGTCGATAGGGCAATCATAAGGCCTGTGAGGAGGTAGAGTCTCAGCTTGTTTTTTGCAGAAAACATCCGCGAAGTCCATATAGGCCTTAGGGAGACCGGTTACTGGAGGAACCACAGAGTTACGGCAAGGGTTACTGGGAACCGGTTTTAGACAGTTCTTGGAACAAGAGGACCCCCAACTCTTGATCTCCCCAGTGGACCAATCCAGGGTTGGGGAATGAAGTTGAAGCCAGGGAAGTCCAAGGAGAATTTCTGAGGTGCAATTGGGGAGGACCAAAAGTTCAATCCTCTCATGATGAGATCCGATGCTCATAAGAAGGGGCTCCGTGCGGAAACGTATGGTACAGTCCAATCTTTCATTATTTACACAATTGATGTAGAGGGGTCTGGCGAGACTGGTCACCGGGATGTTGAACCTGTTGACGAGAGAGGCCAAAATAAAATTTCCTGCAGATCCAGAGTCCAAGAAGGCCACAGCAGGGAAGGAGAAGGCAGAGGCAGACATCCGCACAGGCACTGTAAGACGTGGAGAAGCAGAGTAGACATCAAGGACTGTCTCACCTTTGTGCGGAGTCAGCGTACGTCTTTCCAGGCGGGGAGGACGGATAGGACAATCCCTCAGGAAGTGTTCGGTACTAGCACAGTACAGGCAGAGGTTCTCCATACGGCGTCGTGTCCTCTCTTGAGGTGTCAGGCGAGACCGGTCGACCTGCATAGCCTCCACGGCGGAAGGCACAAGAACAGATTGCAGGGGACCAGAGGAGAGAGGAGCCGAGGAGGAGAAACGCCTCGTGCGAACAGAGTCCATATCTTGGCGGAGTTCCTGACGCCTTTCGGAAAAACGCATGTCAATGCGAGTGGCTAGGTGAATAAGTTCATGTAGATTAGCAGGAATTTCTCGTGCGGCCAGAACATCTTTAATGTTGCTGGATAGGCCTTTTTTGAAGGTCGCGCAGAGGGCCTCATTATTCCAGGACAATTCTGAAGCAAGAGTACGGAATTGTACGGCATACTCGCCAACGGAAGAATTACCCTGGACCAGGTTCAACAGGGCAGTCTCAGCAGAAGAGGCTCGGGCAGGTTCCTCAAAGACACTTCGGATTTCCGAGAAGAAGGAGTGTACAGAGGCAGTGACGGGGTCATTGCGGTCCCAGAGCGGTGTGGCCCATGACAGGGCTTTTCCGGACAGAAGGCTGACTACGAAAGCCACCTTAGACCTTTCAGTGGGAAACAGGTCCGACATCATCTCCAGATGCAGGGAACATTGGGAAAGAAAGCCACGGCAAAACTTAGAGTCCCCATCAAATTTATCCGGCAAGGATAGGCGTAGACCAGGAGCGGCCACTCGCTGCGGAGGAGGTGCAGGAGCTGGCGGAGGAGATGACTGCTGAAGCTGTGGTAGTAACTGTTGTAGCATAACGGTCAGTTGAGACAGCTGTTGGCCTTGTTGCGCTATCTGTTGTGACTGCTGGGCGACCACCGTGGTGAGGTCAGCGACAACTGGCAGAGGAACTTCAGCGGGATCCATGGCCGGATCTACTGTCACGATGCCGGCTGGCAGGTAGTGGATCCTCTGTGCCAGAGAGGGATTGGCGTGGACCGTGCTAGTGGACCGGTTCTAAGCCACTACTGGTTTTCACCAGAGCCCGCCGCAAAGCGGGATGGTCTTGCTGCGGCGGTAGTGACCAGGTCGTATCCACTAGCAACGGCTCACCTCTCTGGCTGCTGAAGATAGGCGCGGTACAAGGGAGTAGGCAGAAGCAAGGTCGGACGTAGCAGAAGGTCGGGGCAGGCAGCAAGGATCGTAGTCAGGGGCAACGGCAGAAGGTCTGGAAACACAGGCAAGGAACACACAAGGAACGCTTTCACTGGCACTAAGGCAACAAGATCCGGCAAGGGAGTGCAAGGGAAGTGAGGTAATATAGGGAAGTGCACAGGTGATTACCCTAATTGGAACCACTGCGCCAATCAGCGGCGCAGTGGCCCTTTAAATCGCAGAGACCCGGCGCGCGCGCGCCCTAGGGAGCGGGGCCGCGCGCGCCGGGACAGAACAGACGGGGAGCGAGTCAGGTAGGGGAGCCGGGGTGCGCATCGCGAGCGGGCGCTACCCGCATCGCGAATCGCATCCCGGCTGGCAGCGGGATCGCAGCGCCCCGGGTCAGAGGACGTGACCGGAGCGCTGCAGCGGAGAGAGTGAAGCGAGCGCTCCGGGGAGGAGCGGGGACCCGGAGCGCTCGGCGTAACAACAGCTGCACCCTCCCCATTGAGGTGCAGCCTGTCCCTATGGTAGAGTCGGTATCCGACAGCGAAGTCGGCCCAGTTCTCCATGAACCCAAACCCCTCCTTCCTACACCAGCTTCTGAGCCACTTGTTTACCTCCCTAATCTCCCACTGCCTCTCTGGTGTGGCTCGTGGTACAGGTAATCAGAAAATATTACCTTGAAGGTCCTTGCCTTAAGCTTGCGGCCTAACTCCCTGAAATCATTTTTAAGGACACTCCACCTACCTCTTACTTTGCATTGGTGCCAATATGTACCATGACCGCTGGGTCCTCTCCAGCCCCACCCAGCAACCTGTCAACCCGATGTGCCGAACTCAAGCACCAGGTAGACAACACACTGTTCGGCAATCCCGGTTTTTGTGACAGATTGCCCTGTCTGTCCCCCTAATAATTGAGTCCCCCACTACCAGCACCCATCTGGCCTGCCCTGCACTCCTCCTTCACTCCTTACTGGAGCAGACAACCCCCTCCCCCCAGCGGTCAGAGGCAGAGTCCTGCTGCAGTACTGTTAGCTCTGAAATGGCATCCCCCTCATCTGCAAACCAGGCAAACTTGTTGGGGTGTGCCAGATCAGGACTAGCCTCCCTGACACTTTTCCCTCTGCCCTGTTTTCTAACTGTAACCCAGCTAGCTGCCTGACTGTCCTGCACCTCCATCCCACTATCCTCCGCCAACTCTACCCCAGAGATTACTTGCTCATTTAGCAGGAGACTCCTCTCCAAGTTGTCAATGTGTCTCAGTGTTTCCAGTTGCTCCCCTAGATCCAGGATCTGGGCTTCCAAATGAACAACTCGCACAACAATATGCATCCTGAAACTGCTGTTTAAGGATTACATACATCGTTCAAGATGTACACTGGACTGCATCCCCCCCCAGCACAGCTGCACCCTCCCCATTGAGGTGCAGCGTGTCCCTATGGTAGAGCCGGTAGCCGACAGCAAAGTTGGCCTAGTTCTCCATGAACCCAAACCCCTCCTTCCTACACCAGCTTCTGAGACACTTGTTCACCTCCCTAATCTCCCACTGCCTCTCTGGTGTGGCTCGTGGTACTGGTAATATTTCAGAAAATATTACCTTGAAGGTCCTTGTCTTAAGCTTGCAGCCTAAGTCCCTGCAATCATTTTTAAGGACACTCCACCTACCTCTTACTTTGCCATTGGTGCCAATATGTACCATGACCGCTGGGTCCTCTCCAGCCCCACCCAGCAAAATGTCGACCCGATGCACGATGTGTCGAACTCAAGCCCGGATAGACAACACACTGTTCGGCAATCCCGGTTTTTGTGGCAGATTGCCCTGTCTGTCCCCCTAATAATTGAGTCCCCCACTATCAGTACCCATCTGGCCTGTCCTGCACTCCTCCTTCCCTCCTTACTGGAGCAGACAACCCCCTCCCCCCCCCGGCGGTCAGAGGCAGAGTCCTGCTGCAGTACTGCTAGCTCTGAAATGGCATCCCCCTCATCTGAAAACCAGGCAAACTTGTTGGGGTGTGCCAGATCAGGACTAGCCTCCCCGACACTTTTCCCTCTGCCCTGTTTTCTAACTGTAACCCAGCTAGCTGCCTGACTGTCCTGCCCCTCCGTCCCACTATCCTCCCCCACCTCTACCCCGGAAAGTACTTGCTCAGTGAGCAGGAGACTCCTTTCCACATTGTAAATGTTTCTCAGTGTTGCCAGTTTCTCCTCTAGATCCAGGATCTGGGCTTCCAAATGAACAACTCGCACACACCTCGCACAACAATATGCACCCTGAAACTGCTGTTCAAGGATTGCATACATTGTGCAAGATGTACACTGGACTGGGATTTCACAAAGTAACACTCACAGCGATCTCAAACTGCTGCTTTCAAACTCCTGTTTTATAACTCTCTTTCAACTGCCTCTCTCCCAAAGCAACACTGTCACGATTCGGCTTCCAGGTAGTGGATCCTCTGTGTCAGCGAGGGATTGGCGTGGACCGTGCTAGTGGACCGGTTCTAAGAGGCTACTGGTTTTCACCAGAGCCCGCCGCAAAGCGGGATGGTCTTGCTGCGGCAGTAGCAACCAGGTCGTATCCACTAGCAACGGCTCTACCTCGCTGACTGCTGAGAAGGCGTGGGACAGAAGGACTAGGCAGAGGCAAGGTCAGACGTAGCAGAAGGTCGGGGGCAGGCGGCAAGGTTCGTAGTCAGGATGGGTAGCAGAAGTTCAGGTACACAGGCTTTGGACACACTAAACGCTTTCACTGGCACAAGGCAACAAGATCCGGCCAGGGAGTGCAGGGGCAGTGAGCAGATATAGTCTGGGAGCAGGTGGAAGCCAATTAAGCTAATTGGGCCAGGCACCAATCATTGGTGCACTGGCCCTTTAAGTCTCAGAGAGCTGGCGCGCGCCCTAGAGAGCGGAGCCGCGCGCGCCAGCACATGACAGCAGGGGACCGGGACGGGTAAGTGACCTGGGATGCGATTCGCGAGCGGGCGCGTCCCGCTGTGCGAATCGCATCCCCAACGGCCAAGACAGTGCAGCGCTCCCGGTCAGCGGGACTGACCGGGGCGCTGCAGGGAGAAAGACGCCGTGAGCGCTCCGGGGAGGAGCGGGGACCCGGAGCGCTAGGCGTAACAGTACCCCCCCCCTTAGGTCTCCCCTTCTCTTTGTCCGGTAACTGCCTCCCCTGGGATGAGGACACCGGGAAAGAATGGAGGGTTTCCTCAACGGCAGGCAGTACAGCAGGAGTGGGAATGGGGAGGGAGGGCAGAGGGCGAGGCCTGGCACGGGGCAGTGTGACACCAGGACGGGGGCCATGGGGAGGCACAGAGGCTTGCCTGACGGGACTGGGAGGGGGGGAGAGGCACTTCCTGTGGCAGGCAGAGTCCCAGTTCCTGATCTCCCCGGTGGTCCAATCAATGGTGGGGGAATGAAGCCGGAGCCAAGGCAGACCGAGGAGGACCTCAGAGGTACAGTTGGGGAGAATGAAGAACTCAATCCTCTCGAGGTGGGGTCCAATAGACATGAGGAGGGGTTCTGTGCGGTAACGCACGGTGCAGTCCAATCTGGCTCCGTTGACCGCAGAAATGTAGAGCGGCTTGACGAGACGGGTCACCGGGATGCTGAATTTATTAACAAACGCCTCCAAAATAAAATTTCCAGAGGCACCGGAGTCCAAGCAGGCCACGGCTGAGAGGGAGGAGTTGGCTGAAGAAGAAATCCGCACGGGCACCGTGAGACGTGGAGGAGCAGACTTGGAACCAAGAGACGCCACACCCACGTGAGCTGGGTGCGTGCGTGCGTTTCCCAGGCGTGGAGGACGGATAGGGCAATCCACCAAGAAATGCTCGGTACTGGCACAGTAAAGACAGAGATTTTCTTCTCTACGGCGATTCCTCTCTTCCTGGGTCAGGCGAGACTTATCCACTTGCATGGCCTCCTCGGCGGGAGGCCCAGGCGTAGATTGCAACGGATACTGTGGGAGAGGTGCCCAGAGATCTAAGTCTTTTTCCTGGCGGAGCTCTTGGTGTCGCTCAGAAAAACGCATGTCAATGCGGGTAGCTAGATGGATGAGTTCTTGCAGGTTGGCAGGAATCTCTCGTGCGGCCAGCACATCCTTGATGCGACTGGATAGGCCTTTTTTAAAGGTCGCGCAGAGAGCCTCATTATTCCAGGATAGTTCAGAAGCAAAAGTACGGAATTGTATGGCGTACTCGCCAACGGAAGAATTACCCTGGACCAGGTTCAACAGGGCAGTCTCGGCAGAAGAAGCTCGGGCTGGCTCCTCGAAGACACTCCGGAGTTCAGCGAAGAAGGCCTGGACTGTGGCTGTGGCAGGATCATTGCGGTCCCAGAGCGGTGTGGCCCAAGACAAGGCCTTTCCTGAAAGAAGGCTCACTACGAACGCCACCTTAGACCGTTCTGTAGGAAACAAGTCCGACAACATCTCCATATGCAGGGAACACTGAGACAAAAATCCACGGCAGAGTTTAGAGTCCCCATCAAATTTGTCCGGCAGGGACAAGCGGAGGCTAGGAGCGGCCACTCGCTGCGGAGGAGGTGCAGGAGCTGGCGGAGGAGATGGTTGCTGCTGTAGCAGAGGCAGAAGTTGCTGTAACGTGGCAGTCAACTGCGACAGCTGCTGTCCTTGTTGGGCAATTTGCTGCGATTGCTGAGCGACCACCGTGGTAAGGTCAGCGAGACTTGGCAGCGGCACCTCAGCGGGATCCATGGCCGGATCTACTGTCACGATTCGGCTTCCAGGTAGTGGATCCTCTGTGTCAGCGAGGGATTGGCGTGGACCGTGCTAGTGGACCGGTTCTAAGAGGCTACTGGTTTTCACCAGAGCCCGCCGCAAAGCGGGATGGTCTTGCTGCGGCAGTAGCAACCAGGTCGTATCCACTAGCAACGGCTCTACCTCGCTGACTGCTGAGAAGGCGTGGGACAGAAGGACTAGGCAGAGGCAAGGTCAGACGTAGCAGAAGGTCGGGGGCAGGCGGCAAGGTTCGTAGTCAGGATGGGTAGCAGAAGTTCAGGTACACAGGCTTTGGACACACTAAACGCTTTCACTGGCACAAGGCAACAAGATCCGGCCAGGGAGTGCAGGGGCAGTGAGCAGATATAGTCTGGGAGCAGGTGGAAGCCAATTAAGCTAATTGGGCCAGGCACCAATCATTGGTGCACTGGCCCTTTAAGTCTCAGAGAGCTGGCGCGCGCGCGCCCTAGAGAGCGGAGCCGCGCGCGCCAGCACATGACAGCAGGGGACCGGGACGGGTAAGTGACCTGGGATGCGATTCGCGAGCGGGCGCGTCCCGCTGTGCGAATCGCATCCCCAACGGCCAAGACAGTGCAGCGCTCCCGGTCAGCGGGACTGACCGGGGCGCTGCAGGGAGAAAGACGCCGTGAGCGCTCCGGGGAGGAGCGGGGACCCGGAGCGCTAGGCGTAACAAACACTTTGCAAGTTCAGAACTGAGTCCCAAATTAAGATTTAAACACCTGTGACCAATCTTCCCCTCCCCGTAGAGGCAGAGTAGAGAAAAAAAGTTAAAAGGCTGTTTAAAATTCTATCATTGATCCCTCTATGTGCAAATTTAAAGGGGTACTTCGGTGGAAAACTTTTTTTTTTTAATTAACTGGTGCCAGAAAGTGAAACAGATTTGTAAATTACTTAAAAATCTTAATTCTTCCAGTACTTTTTAGGGGCTGTATACCACAGAGGAAATGCTTTTCTTTTTGGATTTCTCTTCTGTCACAGTGCTCTCTGCTGACCTCTGCTGTCCATTTTAGCAACTGTCCAGAGCAGCATATGTTTGCTATGGGGATTTTCTCCTGCTCTGGACAGTTTCTAAAATGGACAGCAGAGGTCAGCGGATAGCACTGTGGTCGTGACAGAAGAGAAATCCAAAAAGAAAAGCATTTCCTCTGTAGTATACATCCCCTAAAAAGTACCGGAAGGATTAAGATTTAATAATTTAATAGAAGTAATTTACAAATCTGTTTAACTTTCTGGCACCAGTTGATTAAAACAAAAAAAAAGGTTTTCGCCAGAGTACCCCTTTAAGTACTCACACAAGTCACTCCAGCTCCACAGATTCACTCCGCACAGCAGATATCTCCTGTTTTACAACTGTCTTTCAATTGTGCCTTGAAAAGCCACCCACATTGCTACCAAGCACCCACAGCTCTCAAGTACCCCCAGGGCACTGCTCTATATGTCCCCCTTAGTTTTCTCACAGATGACTCACCATTTCCCTCTGTTTCTTAAAAACAATCTGTTTTACCATTTCTCTCTCTTTTGTACAGAAAAAGGGCAGGTCTCTTAAAGTACCCCAGAATACAGGGCAAAAGAAGTGCTACTGTGCACTGTCCATATATACAGAAGGCTGATTTCAGTATAATACTGCTGTATTTTTGCTTCCGTATTATGGCTACAAGTTCTAGCCTGACTGTGTGGTAGATAATGTTGGTTCAGGACTTAAAGGAGTACTCCAGTGGGAATTTTTTTTTTCAAATCAACTGATGCCAGAAAGTTAATCAGATTTGTAAATTACTTCTATTAAAAAAAATGGTATCCTTCCAGTACTTATCAGCTGCTGTATACTACAGAGGAAGTTGGTTTGTTCTTTTCAGTCTCACCACAGTACTCTCTGCTGCCACCTCTGTCCATGTCAGAAATTGTCAGGAGCAGGAGAGGTTTGCTGTGGGGATTTGTTCGTGTTCAGGGCAGTTCCTGACATGGACAGAGGTGCCAGCAGAGAGCACTGGGGTCAGAATGGAAAGAACTACACAACTTCCTCTGTAGCATACAGCATCTGATAAGTAATAGAAGAATTAAGATGTTTTTTAATAGAGGTAATATACAAATCCGTTTAACTTTCTGGAACCAGTTGATTTAAAAAAAAAAAAAAGTTTTCCACCTAAGTACCCCTCTAGACCCAGCCCATTTTCCCCTTAGGGACTTGAGCATTTTTTTTGCACATCTGACCACAGTCACTTTAAGCATTAATAACTCTGGGATGCTTTTACTTATGAATTTGATTCCGAGACTGTTTTTTTCGTGACATATTCTAATTTAACATAGTGGTACATTTTTCTTGGTGAAAAATTAGAAAATTTCATGAAAAATTAGAAAATTTAGCATTTTTAGCAATATTTAGCATTCTCCTCTGAGCAATGCTCAGAGGAGAATGGGCACCATTGGGCTTTTGGAGAGAGAATTTGTTTGGAATGTTTGGAATGGAAGTTGGGGGCCATGTGCGTTTACAAAGCCCCCATGGTGGCAGAACAGTGGACCCCCCACACATGTGACCCTATTTCGGAAACTACACCCTTCACGGAATGTAAAAAGGGGTGCAGTGAGCATTTACACCCCACTGGTGTGTTACAGATCTTTGGAAGAGTGGGCTGTGCAAATGAAAAATTAATTACATTTTTAATTACATTTTTAATTTTCATGGACCACTGTTCAAAAAATCTGTCAGTCGCCAGTGGGTGTAAATGCTCACTGCACCCCTTGTTACATTCCTTGAGGGGCGTAGTTTCAAAATGGGGTCACCTGTTTTGGCACCATAGGGTCTTTGTAAACGCTCATGGCCTTCAATTCCAGACATATTCTCTCTCCAAAAGCCCAATGGTACTCCTTCTCTTCTTAGCATTGTAGTGCGCTGCAGAGCACTTTACTTCCACACATGGGGTATTTATATACTCAGAAGAAATGGTGTTACAAATTTTGTAGGGCTTTTTTCCTATTACCCCTTGAGAAAATGAAAAATTTGGGTTAAACCCAGCATTTTAGTGGAAAAAAACCTTCACATGGGGGGGGGGGGGGGCAAACCTTCAGCTGTTGCAAAACTACAACTCCCAGCATGCTCTTTGGCTGCCTGTGCATGCTGGGGGTTGTAGCTTTTGCAGCGGCTGGAGGCATACTGGTTGAATACACTGAGAGTTTCTACCAGTGTGCCTCAAGCTGTTGCAAAACTACAACTCCCATCATGTACGATCTGTCAGTGCATGCTTGGAGTTGTAGTTTGCAACAGCTGGAGGCACACTGGTTTCAAAACACTGAGTTAGGTAACAAACTCAGTGTTTTGCAACCAGTGTTCCTTCAGCTGTTGCAAAAGCTACAACCCCCAGCATACATGGACAGCCGAAGGGCGTGCTGGAACTTGTAGTTATGCAACAGCTGGAGGCATACTACTAACACTCCCAGCATGCCCTTTGGCTGCCCATGCATGCTGGGGGTTGTAGGTATGCAACAGCTGGAGGCACACTGGTTGCAAAACACTGAGAGTTTGTTACTTAACTCAGTGTTTAGCAACCAGTGTGCCTTCAGCTGTTGCAAAACTACAACTCTCAGCATGCACTTACAGCCAAAGGGCATGCAGGGACTTGTAGTTATGCAACAGCTGGAGACACACTACTGAAACTCCCAGCATGCCCTTTGGTAGTTTGTGTATGCCAGGGGTTGTAGTTATGTAATTGCTGGAGGCACACTTTTTCTTAGAAAAAATGTGCCTCCAGCTGTTGCCTAACTACAACCCCCAGCATGCACAAACTACCAATGGGCATGCTGGGAGTTATAGTTGTGCCTTCTGATGTTGCATAACAGCAACTCCCAGCATGCTCTTTTGTGCATGATGGGAGTTGTTGCTAGGCAACAGCAGGAGGCACAGCCTTACTTTCTGCTGCTGCGCATGTCCTGCCACCGCCACTTTCTCTGCTCCGGGGGCCCCGATCCTGCCACCGATGTCGGGGATCAGGGGGCCCCACTACAGGTACACACTCCTGGCACCTGCTCTCACCCTCCGAAGTAGGGGCGGAGCGGGTGCTGTTTGGGACAACCCCACAGCAGGCGTCCTGAAGGGGGATAGGTGCCATGTCAGACGGATACCTTTCACCTTTTTTTCCGGGTCACCAGGGACCCGATTGACCCGGAATCATCACAAATCGTTGATCTGAATTGATCGGCGATTTTCAATGATTGCCGACGGGGGGGTTGTGGGTGTATCGCGGGGGTTTGTATGGGGTGCCTGCTGAATGTTTTTGGTCCGGTCCCCGCCTAGCGCACGGCGGGGACTGTAATTCCCATGAGCATACAGGTACGCCCTGGGATCTTAAGTCCCAGGACATCAGGGCATACCTTTATGCCCTGGGTCCTTCAGGGGTTAACCCCTTAAGGACTAAGCCCATTTTCACCTTAAGGACTAGGCCATTTTTCATTTTTACTATTTCATTTTTTCCACCTCACCCTCTAAAAATCATAACGCTTTTAATTTTGCACCTACAGACCCATATATGGTCTTGTTTTTTGCGCCACCAATTGTACTTTGTAATGACATCAATCATTTAATAATATAATCTACCGCAAAACCCAAAAAATATATATTTGTTGGGTGAAATTGAAAAAACAAACGCCAATTTGTAACTATTGGGGGTTTTCTGTTTCTACACAGTGCAATTTCCAGTAAAAATGACACCTGATCTTTAATCTGTAGGTCCATATGGTCACAAGGATACCCAATTCATGTAGGTTTTATTTTATTTTACTACTTTAAAAAAAATCCTAACTACATGCACCAAAATTTGTATGTTTAAAATTGTGATCTTCTGAACCCTATAACTTTTTTATCTTTCTGCATATGGGGCTATATGAGGGCTCATTTTTTGCATCACGGTCTGTAGTCTTTATCGGCAGCATTTTAGTTTTGATGGGCCTTTATGATCGCTTTTTATTAATATTTTTATGGTATATGAAATGGACTTTAGTATTTGTTTACGTGTATGCCATCGACCGTGCGGTTTAGCTAACCTTATATTTTAATAGTTTGGACATTTATGCATGCGGCGGTACCAGATATGATTATTTCTTATTTTTAATTACATTATTTTATTTTAAAAATGGGAAGTGGGGGGGGGGAATGATTTGAACTTATATTAGGGAAGGGGTTAATTCACTTTTATTTAATTTTTTTGAAGCCCCCACAGGTGTCTAAAACATGCAATCTTCTGATTGCATATACTGATCAGTGCTATGCCATAGCAAGCACGGATCAGTGTAACTGGTGATCTGCTGCTCTAGCTTGCTGTGCAGGCTAGGAGCAGCAGATCGCCGAATGAACGATGGAGAAGCTGATCGGGAAGCTGGTAAGCTGATCGGGACATTGCAACTATGTCACAATAGTCCCGATCAGCTCCGCTGAGCTGCCAGGACACTTTCACTTTCTTTTTAGCGTTAATGCCCTTAATCCTGTTTAACGATGCCCGGCATTAGCCGTGGGTCCTGGATGCCCGTAATAATCGGGACCCTCGCGGTTTAACACGTCCTCCACTGGTGAGAACGGTTTAAACCCCGTTAACAGGACAAGGACGTAAATGTACGGTGTCTAAAGGGTTAATGCCAGGCATCGGCCTGTTTGATGTGCCCAGCATTAGCCGTGGGTCCTGGATCCACGGGGTTTAACCCGTTCTCCGCTAGTGAGAACAGTTTAAACCTCATTAACGGGACAAGGATGTAAATGTACGTCCTCCGTCCTTAAGTATCGGGCATCAGGGCGTACCTGTATGCCCTGTGTCCTTGACATGTTAATAGACTGAACATAGTCTACCAGTGATTATGTTCAGGCCATTTCCTTAATGTAAACTGCATATGTGTAAAGACTGGAAAACTCCAATTAAACTCAATGGATCCATCAGGAGCATGCTATGCTACATGTCAGCGTACCTATCTGAAGATATTCCATTGTATTTCACATAGGGCAGGAAAAAGTGTGGCCCTAAGCTCACCCAGAACTACATTCCTTGCCTACTTGCGTATTCGCCCTAGACAGCGGATCCATAACTGGAAGGCAGTCCCTGAACTATATAAGGTGCAGGGGTGTTGCAAGTCAAAATAATAAAACAGAACTGTATGGAGGTCAGGGAAATAGGTCAGGACATGAAGGGTAAACAGACAAGAACAAACAAACAAGGAACAAAGGTATTATATGACTGCGGGTAAGCATAGTGATGACAAACAGGTATCAGGAAGATATGACGGCAGATATATAGAGTGCTGACTAACAGGTTCAGGACCAAAGTTATACGGCAGGCATGAGAGTACTGACAAACAGGTTACCAGAAAGATATAGCGGCAAGTTTACAAGGAATTAAGGTAAATTAAGTCAGGACGCTATACAGATCAGGATACACAGGTACAGGATCACACAAGACTAAACAGACAGACATACAACACACCAGGTTGGGGACAAAGCAAAAAGCAAGAACCTATACTATGGTGTAGTGCAAAACACAAACAGGTCAGAACACAAATCAGGATACAGATACAAATTAGACAGGATAAAACCTACCATAAATGCAGACAGATCAACCGATAGACAGGACAAGGCTTAAAAACAGACAAACGTGTCAGAACTACAAAACCATGGCAAAATTAAACTGAAGTCAGAACTGAAACAGACAAGACTAAAAATCAAAACTAAACTAAAATCAAGAGCCAGAAGGCCTAGGAGGAATCAAACACCCCTCCTCAGCTGATGATTGCCTCGGGCCTGTAACTTCTAACTGACCAGATCACAACTAGCAAAGCCTGGCAAGGTGCGATCATTACATGTATACACCCAAATTTATGGTCTGAAGGTGTTGTGAATGATGCCTAACACACACACACACCACTGATACAGACACTTACTTTCTTCTCACCTTACTCTTTACTGCTCTACACTTGCCCTTGAGGACCTTAAAGTCATGTAACTCTTTTAACCCCTTAAGGACAATGGACGTACATTTACATCCATTGACCGCTCTCATTATATGAAGCACGCTCAGGGGCTGAGTGCACTCCATACCTAGCGGGTCCTAGTTGCTATCAGCATCCAAGACCCATGGCTAATGCCCGACATTGCTGATCGGGCTGATGTCCGGCATTCACCGTTAATATTGATTGCTGCGTCTAAAAAGGAGAAAACTAATCTCGGCTAGCTCAGTGGGCTGAGCGGACCACCGCGGCAAAATAAATAAATGGGAAGTTTGAAATTTGAATTGCCCCCCTTTTCCTATTTTTAAAATAAAATAATGTAAACAAAAATAAACATTAACATATGTGGCATCAACACGTGCGTAAATGTCCAAACTATTAAAATTTTATGTTAATTAAACCAAACAGGGAATGACGTACAAGTATAAAATACCAATGTCAAGAATTGTGAATATTGGTCACTTCATATATTATAAAAAAAACAATACAAAGCAATCAAAAAGTACTATCACAACAAAAATGGTACCAAAAAAACCTACAGATGATGGTGCAAAAAATTTGCCCTCATATAGCCCTGTGCATGAAAAATAAAAAAGTAATAGGGGCCAGAAGAGGACAATTTTAAGCATACTCATTTTTGTACAAAAAGTTATAATTTAAAAAAAAATTTGTTAGAATAAAACAAAACATATACAAATTGGGTATCATTTTAATTGTATGGACCTACAAAACTATAATGTGTAATTTTTACCGAAAAGTTCACTGCATAGAAACAAAAACCCCCAAAGTTTGCACAATTTATTTTATTTTTTTTAAAATATTTTTTAGATTGTGTGGTAAAATGAATAATGTTATTACGAATTACAATCAGTGGTGCCAACAACAAGCGTTATCACTTTTAGAAAGGGAGAAGGAAAAAACTAAAGTTTTGATAAATGTTCCCTAATAAGTAATAACAGTATTATCTTGGTGTGCAACCAGTCAAGCAGGATCATTTGCTTCTTCTATGTTTAAGTTGAATGATTATTTTTGTTTTCCAGGAAAGTTACCATACTTAATAGATCACAATTTGATGTTAATATTATGCTGTTTTCTTGTCTAGCTCCAGAAAGCTTGTTGAAAAGAATGACCATTGTTGGAGTAATTTTGTCCTTTCGTTCTCTGGCATTGGAAGGCCTTAGAGAGGTAAGCATCAGAGAAACAAATTCTCACCCTTGCATAATACCAGAAAAGTGTGTCCCTCAGTTTGCTTCAGAAACTTCTTTACTAAAATTTGTCTTCAATGCATGGAAATTTAGGCAGGTCAGGAAATAAAAAATGCAGCTCAGTTAAAAAATTCAACCATCCAGATAGCATTCAGACCATTTTTAGGTAGAGGTGTAATGTAAAACAATAGGGCACAGGTGCAGGCTGAATATTAGTGGACAGAAATTCATGTAGTATAGATGTGGAATAGTAATGGAACTAAGTACCGTATATTCAGAAATATATTTAAAATAGGTTCTATTAAAGTGTCACAGTGACGTCTCTAAAGTTTTGATCAGTTTCAGAGGTGGCCAGGGCTATGAAAGCAGCTGCTCTACACTGTTTCTGTAACTCCCATATTGGTTCATAAATAACTACTTCCATAATCCAGATCCATCACTAGCCACCAAAGTTTAATTAATGGGTGTTTGTTACACTCTGCGGTCCGGCCGTGAGCGCAGAGTCCTCTGTTCCCGCCTACCAGCAGGGCTGGGATTCGCATCGTGGGACGCGCCCGTATGCAAATCCCAGACCGTCACTCACCATACTCCACTGACGCCTCCTCCTCTGTGTCTCAGTCTCCTAGGGCGCGCGCGCCGGAGCTCTGAAATTTAAAGGGCCACTATGCTCATAATTACTGTCACTACATTATAAAGTTCCTGCACCTCCTCCACTTCCCTGCCGGATCTTCAGTGCCCCTAGCCTGAGATTAAGTGTTCCATATTGCCTGTTTGCCTTATCCGTGTACCCAGACCTTCCTGCTACGTTATTTGACTTTGCTCCTTTGCCGCCTTCCTTGACCTTCTGCTATGTCTGACTACGCTACTGCCTTATCCTTCGGTACCTCGCCTTGCCCAGCTACCTGTATGGTCGAGCCATGTCTGTGGTAGTAACCTTGGTGTCGCTTGCCGCAGCAACCCCATTCTGTTTTGTGGCAGCTGTGGTGAAGACCAGCAGCACCTTAGACTCCGCTTCCCGATACCATCCCAGTCATTAGCCACACAGGTTAGAGGATCCACATCTAGCTCCGTAACAGTGTTCCCTTCTGAGATGATGGCCGCCCCTTTAACAAAGTTTTGTATTTAAAGTATTAAAATGTGTCCGGTTTCTTTTTCTTTTTAATTTTTATATTGTTATGATGGACCTACAGTGAATTCAGAAAGTCTTTGAACCCTTTAACTTTTTCACATTTTGTCAAGGTGTGGCCTTGTACTAAAATAAAAAAATAATGCAAGTTTTCCCCCTCATTCCGCACTGAGTACTAACATAATTAGGTACAACCACTATTTTTTGGTATTATGTTGTAATGCTTGTCCCTTAGCCACTCCTGTGTTTTCTTGGCTTTGTGCATAGGGTCATTGTCTTGTTGGAAGGTAAATCTTTGACTCTGTCTGAGGACCAGAACACTCTGGATCAGATTTTCATTAAAGGACAACTGCAGCGGCATTACACTTATACCCCATCCACAGGGGGGATAAGTGTTTGATCGCGGGGGGTCCGACCGCTGGGACCACCCGCCTAACGGGGTGCCGCCATAAGTGCTCATGGTGAGCGCTAAGGCGCGTAGCGCCGACCTAGAGGTCAACGGTGACGCCCCATCTCCTCCCCGTCCCCATACAGTTCTATGGGGGATGCGGGGAGGCACGAATGCTGCCTCCCCGCCTCTCCCATAGAGATGTATGGAGGAGGCGTGCCGGCCGCAACGTCATGCCGCGGCCCCCTGCAGGAGATCGCCGGGGACCCCAGCGCTCGGACCCCACGCGATCAAACACGTATCCCCTATCTTGAGGATAGGGGATAAGTGTTTGTAACGCTGCAGATGTCCTTTAAGAACATATCTGTGCTTCTCTCCATTTTGCTTTTCGTCAAACCTGGTTCTTGGTCACCTCTAGTCCCTTCTACCCCGATTACTTAGTTTGGGGGTGGTCGGCTCTATTAGGAGTCCTGGATGTTTTAAACTTCTACATTGCTTTTGAGAACTTTCAGTGCAGCAAATATTTTAGTTCTGTGTTCTGAATGCATTATACTAAACTACCCATTTTTTGCAGGTTTTTACAAACCACTGTCCTTACATGATGGGTCCAATTGAATTTCTTAAAGATTGTGTTACTCCTGATCTTGACATACAGGTATGCTCTTCAGGGAGTCTCTGCTTTACATAGTATGATTATATATTTGAATCAAGAAATTAAAATGCTCTTCAATAAAGGCAATAGGGAACTGTCCTAACATGCTGGTGTTGAAGCTCCTGAGACTAAGATGCCCATAACCTGTGCCAGAGATGGTTAACCCAACATATCGTGCTACTGTTTACATGGAGTCAGGAAAGAGTCAAATGGGTAGGCACATACACACACTCATGATTTTTACAAAGCTGTATTTGTGGCTGATATTTTCTTCATAGAAACTGTTAACTAAAAAATAAGTTTGGACACTGCAAAGGAAAATGTAAGTAAAATATTTCTAAAACAGAAATATATCTGTTCTTATTTTGGCAAAATACAGTGCACTCACAAAGTCTTCAGACAGTTTAACTTTTTTCACATTTTGAAATGATTCAACTTCAATTTAAGTTTTTCCCATCATTCTGCAAGCCTTGAGAAAGGCTTCGGTCCCGAAACGCAGCGTTGGGGTGGTGTCCCCTCAGGTCCCGTTGGAGATTTTTTTTTGTAAAAGTATGTCTTTTTATTGTATTATGACGTGCTGTTTTTTGTAGTCCTTCTTTTGGACACTGCTTTATTTTAGTGCCGTTTTTGCACACTATATTATACCATATGTAGGTTTTCTCTTGCCCTAGCTCTTCTGTGTGACCTGAGGGGTCACCCTTGCTGTTTTCCATCCCCCTTGGGTTGGAGTCCTGTATTTTTTGTATTTTTTTGTTTTTTAAATAAAATATTGTTTGTATTTTTATGTACAAAGGCTCCGTTTTTTTTGTTTGTACCATTTAGTTATGGGAGCTGTTTAGCTTTATCTTGATATATGGGTGGGTTATTAATAGTGAGGATTTTATATCCCATATTCATTACCTTGTATTTCTTTTTACCCCCCACCTTTTGGTATCTGTGTTAGTTCTTCTTGTCTCAGGAACTGCACAGGGTAGAAGAGTAGTTTGCTATGGGGATTTCCTTCTAAACTGGGCCATTCCCGAGACACATGTCATCAGAGAGCACTTATACAGAAAAGAACAACTCAACTTCAGAAGCTCATAAGTACTGAAAGGATTAAGATTTTTTAATAGAAGTAATTTACAAATCTGTTTAACTTTCTGGAGCCAGTTGATATGTATATATATATATATATATATATATATATATATATATATATATAAAGTTTTTTCCTGGATAACCCCTTTAAGTCAGGGCTCTGATTGGGACACTTAAGTCACTCCTGTGTTGACTGTGCTGTGTGCTTAGGGTCATTTTATTGTAAGAAGGTGAACCTTCGGCCCGGTCTAGAGCACTGGATTAGGTTTTCATTAAATCGAAACTGTCACCTGAAAATACCTAATACAACTATACATGCAGAGCAAAATCTACATGTGTAATGCAACCATACCTTTGCCTACTCATTCTGTGGTAGTAGCTAAAATACACTTTTCCCCACAGTCAGGAGGATTGGGAGGGGTTTCCACCTACATCAATGCTTCCCCCACTGTGCGATTGACACACAGGCCCTCCACACATACAGCAGCAACCCTGCATGCAGCAGGTAGAAGAAACAATTGCACATTCCCCTTTATTATGGGGTGCGGAGAAGTCTCGTCTTCAAGAGCAGAGAGTCAATGAGCTCTCTACTTTTATTACCACACATGTGCGATGAGTCTGCAGGCATTGGGAGCGAGTGTGCACAGACACATCTTGTGAATGCTGTTTTACTGAGTTTTACTAAGTAAATTTTAGCAAGATAAAGCCATGGACTGAACAGCCAAGTGACAGCTGCACTGTAAGAACACACAGTATTTAGTCAGCCACCAATTGTGCAAGTTCTCCCACTTAAAAAGATTAGAAAGGTCTGTAATTTTCATCATAGGTATACCTCAACCATGAGAGACACAATGAGAAACAAAAATCCATAAAATCACATTGACTGATTTTTAAAGAATTTGCAAATTATGGTGGAAAATAAGTATTTAATCAATAACAAAAGTTCATCTCGATACTTTGTTATATACGCTTTGAGGTCAAACGTTTTCTGTAAGTCTTCACAAGGTTTTCACACACTGTTGCTGGCATTTTGTCCTTTTCCTCCATTCAGATCTCCTCTAGAACAGTGATGTTTTGGGGCTGTTGCTGTGCAGCACGGACTTTCAACTCCCTCCAAAGGTTTTCTATGGGGTTGAGATCTGGAGACTGGCTAGGCCACTCAGGTTTTCATTCAAGATCTCATGAAACATGGCCCCATTCATTCTTTCCTTTACACGGATCAGTTGTCCTGGTCCCTTTGCTGAAACAGCCTCAAATCATGATGTTTCCACCCCCATGCTTCACAGTAGGCATGGTGTTCTTTGGATGCAACTCAACATTCTTTCTCCTCCAAACACGATGAGTTGAGTTTTTACCAAAAAGTTCTACTTTGGTTTCATCTGATCATATGACATTCTCCCAATCCTCTCCTGGATCATCCAAATGCTCTCTAGCAAACTCCAGACAGGCCCGGACTTGTACTGACTTAAGCAGGGAACATGTCTGGCACTGCATGATCTGAGTCCCTGACAGCGTAGTGTGTTACTGATGGTAGCTAGAGATGTGCAAATTTTTGAAAAATTTGATTTGGCTGATTCGCCGACTTTTCCTCCAAAATTTATTTCGGTCTGAATTTATTTGCAGCGAATCGCTGTTAAATAAAGGCTATTTCTGGCTTACAGGGTGCCTCAAAAGGGGTGTAGAACACTGAATTTGTTGTAACACGCATAGGGTGTGTGCTGAGTTAGTGAAATAATACTGTTATTCAGTATGACATGCAGATCAGAGGTGTTGCTATTAGAATCACTGTCGCAGAGCAGCACAATTAAAGAACCTGGAGGTGTCATCAGTATCAGGAGACCATATAGTGGCTGAATGACAGAGCATGGAGGTGGCTGCAGTGTGACGAGACCATATAGTGGCTGAATGACACAGTGTGGAGGTGGCGGCTGCATGAAGAGACCATATAGTAGCTGAATGACACAGCCTGGAGTTGGCAGCAGCATGAGGAGACTATATAGTGGCTGAATGACACAGCGTGGAGGTGTTGGCAGCATGAGGAGGCCGTATAGTGGCTGAATGACACAGCCTGGAGTTGGTGGCAGCATGAGGAGACTAAATAGTGGCTGAATGATACAGCATGGAGGTGTTGGCAGCATGAGGAGACCATATAGTGCCTGAATGACATAGCGTGGAAGTAGTGGCTGCATGAGGAAACCATATAGTGGCTGAATGACACAACGTGGAAGTGGTGGCAACATGTAGAGATCATATAGTGGCTAAATGACACAGCGTGGAGGTGGCGGCTGCATGAAGAGACCATATAGTGGCTTAATGACACAGTGTGGAGGTGGCGGCAGCATCAGGAGAACATATAGTGGCTTAATGACACAGCCTGGAGTTGGCAGCAGCATGAGGAGACCATATAGTGCCTGAATGACACAGCATGGAAGTGGCGGCTGCATGAGGAGACCATATAGCGGCTGAATGACACAATGTGGAAGTGGTGGCAACATGTAGAGACCATATAGTGGCTAAATGACATAGCATGGAGGTGGCGGCAGCATGAAGAGACCATATAGTGGCTTAATGACACAGCGTGGAGGTGGCGGCAGCATAAGGAGAACATATAGTGGCTTAATGACACAGCCTGGAGTTGGCAGCAGCATGAGGAGACCATATAGTGCCTGAATGACACAGCATGGAAGTGGTGGCTGCATGAGGAGACCATATAGTGGCTGAATGACCCAGCCTGGAGGTGGCGGAAGCATGAGGAGACCATATAGTGCCTGAATGACTCAGTGTGGAGTTGGCAGCAGCATATAGTGGCTGAATGACACAGCCTGGAGTTGGCGGCAGCATGAGGAGAACATATACTGGCTGTTTGACACAGCCTGGAGGTGGCGGATGCATGAGAAGACCATTTAGTGGCTGAATGACACAGACTGGAGTTGGTGGAAGCATGAGAAAATCATATAGTGGCACAATGACACAGCCTGAAGTTGGCAGCAGCATGAGGAGAACATATAGTTGCTGAATGACAAAGCCTGGAGGAGGCAGAAGCATGAAGAGACCATATAGTGGCTGAAGGACACAGTCTGGAGGTGGCAGCAGCATGAGAAGAACACAAGGTGGCAGTATGAGACAGCTTGGAGCTGGCATCAGCATGAGGAGAACATATGGTGGCAGAATGAGACTGCCTGGAGCTGGCATCAGCATGAGGAGAACATAAGGTGGCAGAATGAGACAGCCTGGAGGTTGCAGCAGCAGCATCAGGAGTCCTGAAAGTGATCTGGTGACAGATTGGTGCGGTGGGTGGCAATACCAGTACACGTTGACAAAGGTGGGTGAAAAACAGAGAACTTGGCATCAGATGTGTGGCATCAGGCGGGTGGCAGGATCAGAATATTAGCTGAGGCAGGTAGGCAGAAGAAAACGGTCTCTTTTGTAAAAGTGATAGTGTGCACAAGTAAATATTGAGGATATGCATTATGTAAAACTTAACTTTTAATAATATTCTTAGGATAAAATATATGGACCCAACATATATATATTTTTTAAATCAAACAAAAGAAAAGGTGTGCAAAAAACACCATGTGCCACCTACACCACTAAGTATTGATGTGATGCAAAGACCTCTAAAAGGTGGAAGGAACAACATATGGTCCATTGTAACCTGTGGGGGTTAAAACTTCCCCTGTAAGGCCCTACTCTCCCATTATTAATTCCCTTCTTGGCAAGTGTTACTCGCCCAAAAAAGGGCGGCCTCACACAGGAGCCTCTCCATATTTCCACCTACAAACACTGCCATTTCCCAGGGTTTTTAGGTGGAAATAGGGATTGGTTCCTGAATGCGGCCGCCCTTTTCAAGACGAGTAACATTTTCCTCGAAAAGGTGGAAGGATACAACGTATTGTCCATTGTAGAAGGTGGGGGTAAAAACTTCCCCTGTATGGCCCCGCTCTCGTCCTATTAATTCCCTTCTTGGCAAGTGTTACTCACCCTAAAAAGGGCAGCCCCACACAGGAAACTCTCTCTATTTCCACCTAAAACCCTGGGAAATGGCAGTGTTTGTAGGGGGAAATAGGGAGAGGTTCCTGCAGCCCATTTTAGGGCAAGTAACACTTGCTAGGAAGGGAATTAATAATGGGAGAGTAGGGCCTTACAGGGGAAGTTTTTACCCCCACCGATTAAAATGAACCATCCGTTGTTCCCTTCCATCTTCTAGAGGTCTTCGCATCACATCAATACTTGGTGGTGTAGGTGGCACATGGTATTTTTTGCACACCTTTCCTTTCATTAGATTTTAAAAAATGTTTGGGTACATCTATTTTATCCTAAGAATATTATTAAAAGTTAAGTTTTATGTAATGCATATCCTCAGTACTTACTTGTGGTCTGATGCGGAGGAATGCCTGTAACTGGGGAGCAGCGCCTTAAATATGTTTAGCACTATCCATATTTGTGAAGTGTTGGTGTGGCACCATGGTCAATCTACTCTAATGCATCAGGCATTGGTGGGTTGAAATCCTGCCTGATCCATGCCTGATTCATCTTCACAAAGGTCAGTCTCTCCACATTTTTCGTGGACAGACGAGTTCTCCTTGGGGTTACTGTGGCCCCAGCCGCATTAAACACCCACTCTGAGGGCACACTGCTGGCCGGGCAGGACAGCTTTTCCAGGGCAAACTCTGCAAGTTGCATCCACAAATCAAGTTTGGCTGCCCAGAAGTCCAGCCGATCTTCAAGGTGTGTTGGCATGGTCATGTTAAGGTATGCCACCACCTGCTGGTTCAGGTCCTGCTCCAGGTGTACCTGATGCTGATCAGTTGCTTCACTATGTGGGTGAAGAAAGCTACTCATCAGCGACTGTAGACTCTAGGCTGCTGCTGATGGAGCTGGTACTGCTCCTGCCACCCCACCCCTCCCCAGCAGCCATGGCAGTGGAAGGTGAGTGCAGAGGGTGACGTATGAGCTGCCACTGGTTGACTTTTTGAGGTTACACAGGGGAGTGGCCTATTCACTTGGATCATCAAGAAATCGGTGATGGCTTTTCTCTTTTCATTCGGTCCAACATATGGAGGGTGGAATTCAAACGTGCGGAAACATCGCAAATCAGATTATGTTGGGGGATACCGTTCTGACACTGCAGCTCAAGGAGGGTGTGCTTTGCGGTGTACGAGTGGCTGAAGTGCATGCAAAATTTCCTTCCCATTGTTAGGATGTCTTGCAGATGGGGGGAACTCTTCAGGAACTGCTTTCGGGGCATGGACAAGTGTGTATTAGCCCCTTCCTCAGTGGCTTTAGAATTTCTAAAGCCACTGAGGAAGGGGCTAGTGCACACTCATCTATGCCCCGAAACGCGTTTGGCCTATCTACCCTATCTGAACAAGGTGCTAAGGACGGTCTTTTTATTTAGGAACTTCTACCTGGATTACCATCTGACTGCTATTAGATTGAAATTTCTGCCACTCCTGCCGCCACACTGTTCCAACTACCTTGTCACGATTCGGCTAGCTGGATGTGGATCCTCTGTGTCAGCGAGGGATTGGCGTGGACCGTGTCGGTGGACTGGTTCTAAAATGCTACTGGTATTCACCAGAGCCCGCCGCAAAGCGGGATGGTCTTGCTGCGGCGGTAGCAACCAGGTCGTATCCACCGGCAACGGCTCAACCTCGCTGACTGCTGAGAAGGCGTGGGACAGAAGGACTAGGCAGAGGCAAGGTCAGACGTAGCAGAAGGTCGGGGCAGGCGGCAAGGTTCGTAGTCAATGTGGATAGCAGAAGATCTGGAACACAGGCTTTGGACAACACTAAACGCTTTCACTGGCACAAGGCAACAAGATCCGGCAAGGGAGTGCAGGGGAAGTGAGGTATTATAGCCAGGGAGCAGGTGGAAGCTAATTAGGCTAATTGGGCCAGGCACCAATCATTGGTGCACTGGCCCTTTAAATCTTAGAGAGCTGGCGCGCGCGCGCCCTAAGGAGCGGAGGACATGACAGCCGGGGGCCGGGACAGGTAAGTGACTTGGGATGCGATTCACGAGCGGGCGCGTCCCGCTATGCGAATCGCATCCCCGCCGGCAATATCAGTGCAGCGCTCCCGGTCAGCGGGTCTGACCGGGGCGCTGCAGAGAGAGGAACGCCGCGAGCGCTCCAGGGAGGAGCAGGGACCCGGAGCGCTCGGCGTAACAGCACCCCCCCCCCCCCCCAGGTGTTTCCTCAAAGGCAGGCAGTACAGCAGGAGTGGGAATGGGGAGGGAGGGCAGAGGGTGAAGCTTGGCACGGGGCAGGGTGTCACCAGGACGGGGGCTATGAGGAGGCACGGCACAGTCCCGATAGGCCTTGGGGAGACCAGGCACAGGAGGAGACACTGAGGCCCGACAGACGGGACTGGGAACAGAGGTGAGGCATTTCTTGCGGCAAGCAGGGCCCCAATTCTTGATCTCCCCGGTGGTCCAGTCAAGGGTGGGAGAATGATGCTGGAGCCATGGCAGACCGAGGAGGACTTCAGAGGTGCAGTTGGGAAGGACGAACAATTCAATCTTTTCGTACTGGGGTCCAATGCACATTAAGAGGGGTTTTGTGCGGTAACGCACGGTGCAATCCAACTTAACTCCGTTGACCGAGGAAATGTAGAGCGGCTTGACGAGACGGGTCACCGGGATGCAGAACTTATTCACCAAAGAGTCCAGAATAAAATTTCCAGAGGCACCAGAGTCCAAGCAGGCCACGGCTGAGAGGGAGGAGTTGGCAGAAGGAGAAATCCGCACGGGCACCGTGAGACGTGGAGAAGCAGACTTCGTACCAAGAGACGCCACACCAACGTGAGCTGGGTGCGTGCGTGCGTTTCCCAGACGTGGAGGACGAATAGGGCAATCCACCAAGAAATGTTTGGTACTGACGCAGTACAGACAAAGATTTTCTTCCCTACGGTGAGTCCTCTCTTCCTGGGTCAGGCGAGACCGATCCACTTGCATAGCCTCCTCGGCGGGAGGCACAGGCGTAGATTGCAAAGGATACTGTGGGAGAGGTGCCCAGAGATCTAGGTCTTTTTCCTGGCGGAGCTCCTGGTGTCTCTCAGAAAAACGCATGTCAATGCGGGTGGCCAAATGGATAAGTTCTTGCAGGTTGGCAGGAATCTCTCGTGCGGCCAGCACATCCTTGATGTTACTGGATAGGCCTTTTTTAAAGGTCGCGCAGAGAGCCTCGTTATTCCAAGATAATTCGGAAGCGAGAGTACGAAATTGGATGGCGTACTCGCCTACTGAAGAATTACCCTGGACCAGGTTCAGCAGGGCAGTCTCGGCAGAAGAAGCTCGGGCTGGTTCCTCGAAGACACTACGGATTTCAGCGAAGAAGGACTGGACTGTGGCTGTGGCAAGATCATTGCGGTCCCAGAGCGGTGTGGCCCAAGACAAAGCCTTTCCAGATAGAAGACTCACTACGAACGCCACCTTAGACTGTTCTGAAGGAAATTGGTCCGACATCATCTCCATATGCAGGGAACATTGAGACAAGAAGCCACGGCAGAGTCGGGAGTCCCCATCAAACTTGTCCGGCAGGGACAAGCGGAGGCTAGGAGCGGTCACTCGCTGCGGAGGAGGTGCAGGAGCTGGCGGAGGAGATGGTTGCTGCTGTAGCAGTGGCAGAAGTTGCTGTAACGTGGCAGTCAACTGCGACAGCTGCTGTCCTTGTTGGGCGATTTGCTGCGATTGCTGAGCGACCACCGTGGATAGGTCAGCGAGACTTGGCAGCGGCACCTCAGGGGGATCCATGGCCGGATCTACTGTCACGATTCGGCAAGCTGGATGTGGATCCTCTGTGTCAGCGAGGGATTGGCGTGGACCGGTTCTAAGATGCTACTGGTATTCACCAGAGCCCGCCGCAAAGCGGGATGGTCTTGCTGCGGCGGTAGCAACCAGGTCGTATCCACCGGCAACGGCTCAACCTCGCTGACTGCTGAGAAGGCGTGGGACAGAAGGACTAGGCAGAGGCAAGGCCAGACGTAGCAGAAGGTCGGGGCAGGCGGCAAGGTTCGTAGTCAATGTGGATAGCAGAAGATCTGGAACACAGGCTTTGGACAACACTAAACGCTTTCACTGGCATAAGGCAACAAGATCCGGCAAGGGAGTGCAGGGGAAGTGAAGTATTCTAGCCAGGGAGCAGATGGAAGCTAATTAGGCTAATTGGGCCAGGCACCAATCATTGGTGCACTGGCCCTTTAAATCTTAGAGAGCTGGCGCGCGCGCGCCCTAAGGAGCAGAGCCGCGTGCGCCAGGACATGACAGCCGGGGGCCGGGACAGGTAAGTGACTTGGGATGCGATTCGCGAGCGGGCGCGTCCCGCTATGCGAATCGCATCCCCGCCGGCAATGTCAGTGCAGCGCTCCCGGTCAGCGGGTCTGACCGGGGCGCTGCAGAGAGAGGAACGCCGTGAGCGCTCCGGGGAGGAGCAGGGACCCGGAGCGCTCGGCATAACATACCTCCATCTGTGTATTCTTCCAGCTGCCTCTATCTGTGTACCCTGCCAGATTCTATTTCATATGCCACCACTAGTGTTGCTCACGAATATTCGCAATGTGAATTTTATTCGCGAATATAGCACTATAATTTCGCAATTATGAATATTCGTTTTTTTTTTTTTTTTTCACAGTACACATCACAGTGATCATCCCTCTCTGCTTCCAGCTTGTGTGGTGTAAAGAAGGCTCTAATACTACTGTGTGAGACTGGCGTGCTCATTTTTGTACATGCTAATTTTCGCATGTGCGAATTTTCGCACATGCGAAAATAAAACGCAAATATTACGAATATGCGAATTTAGCTAATATATGACGAATATTCGTCCATATATTCCCAAAATATTGCAAATTCGAATATGGCCTATGCCGCTCAACACTAACCACCACATACCACTGTGTGTGCTTCCATCTGTGTACCCTGCCAGGTACTACTTTGCATACCCCCGTGTGTCTCCAGCGCTTCAAAATCACCGGAGCTCTGCGGCTGAAGCCCGCAGCAGAAATAGCTGACTGAATGACGTCGCTTTCACCTACCATCTACACGCGCCCAGTCTGGAGCACCTTGGCTGTATACTGTTCCGGAAGAGTTGCAATATTATTTACTGTATACCGGCAACTTTTACATACATCGGCGGAGCCTTTACAGAGTGGTGGACGGCAATTATTCAAGGAGCCGTGAGTGGTACATACCATCAGTTATTCAGGTACCGCATTATTGAATACGAACTGCTATTGAATGTGAATTGCGGTCAATCACTATTGCAGTTATGTATATATATATATATATATATATATATATATATATATATATATATATTCAGAAGTGTCCTTCCATACACACTTGACATTTTTCTTGTATCTTACAGGCTTCCCTTTTTATAGATTGTCCATTTATTATCAAGTATATTTTTATGTTATTTTATATTATATCACACAGGCCCTGAGAGAAATTTTATGTGTAAAAGTTATTTATTATAATATTTATGCATCTTTCCAAACATCCATTGTGCAATCTTTTTGGCTGAGGTATTTGAGGACTGGGAACTTTATTATTTTACAAAATAGTACACCACTTAGATGTACACACAGGTTACACTTAAAGGAGTAGTCTGAATCAAAACTTTTACCCACCATTAGTAGTGTTGAGCGGCATAGGCCATATTCGAATTCGCGAATATTCGCGAATATATGGACGAATATTTGTCATATTCGCGAATATTCGCATATTCGTAATATTCTCGTTTTATTTTCGCATATGCGTATATTCGCGTGCGTGAAAATTAACATATGCGAAAATTCGTATATACAAAAATTAACATAAGCAAACATTCGCATATGCGAAAATTAGCATATGTAAATATTCGCATATGCGAATATTTGCGCGCCAGTCTCACACAGTAGTATTAGAGCCTTCTTACACCACATAAGCTGGAAGCAGATAGGGGAGATCACTGTGATGTGTACTGTAAAAAAAAAAAAAAAAAAAAACTATATTCGTAATTACGAATATATAGCGCTATATTCGCGAATATTCGCGAATTCGCGAATATGCGATATTCGCGAATAAAATTGCGAATATTCGCGAGCAACACTAACCATTAGCAAGATTTACCCGAGATATATAACTTAGTAAATTACCTCAGTAGCGTTACATGCAGCCATCCATGTTTTATAGCGATTCCGGAAGTGCAGCCTGTCTTTGCCAATTATGACACTCGTTCCACGCTCTCCGGCCGCCCGCGGCCATCTTTTGAACGAATCGTCATCATGGTGTTGTTCCTCCCCGAGTTATGCCAGCCCCCACTAGTGCCGCTCCTTCACTCCCACCTCTGAATATTCATAAACCCCCTGGTTTACTCAGCAGCTATTCGCTCTGCAGAGTAAACTCCTCTCCCTCTATCCTCCTATCAGCATGCGTGAGGCGCGCCTGCACACTCAGCAGCCTGACCGTACCGGACATGTGATCTCTCCCGTCCAATAATATAACTTAGAGTTACGCCGCAGTAACTCTAAGTTGTATTCACATAGCTAGTTACGCTAGCAATCGGAGTAAAGGGAGATTGAAGAGATAATTTGTGGGGTTGGGAACCGGAGTGAGGTAGGGGTTGGGAGCGGAAGAAGAGGAGTAAGCATCCTGGGAAAACGTCATTCATGACGTCACGGCCATGCTTACAGTACCCGGAAGTATGCTAAAATATCGGGGATGATTGCAGGAGAACGGCTGGACCGATATTGGCGAGCAGGACCTCTAATGAAAGGTAATCAAGTACACTTCGCTATGGTGCCATATTTTTTTTAGATCAGAGTACTCCTTTAATAGAGGACAATATGCTTTTAGCGCTTTGCTCACCCTAACTGGCTGGCTACAATTAGCTTTTCAGTTGTTGTACACACCAGTGCTGCAGCACACAGTCGCTGTGTACTTCACCCAAAATTGAAATTGTGCTTTCTCTCTCAGTCTCACTCCCTTCCCTATCAGTTCTTCTAGGCTGTATTTGGGCTTGGGGTGAATTGCTGCTGTAAAAATGCTTTTCTGTGCAACACACAGTGCTTTCTGTCCCTCTTTCTCTGCAATAGAACGTTGATGTGACTGGGAGGTGCATCACTGCTGTTAAAATGCTTTTCTGTGCAACACACACTGCTGTCTGTCCCTCTCTCTCTCTCTGTCATAGAACGCTGATGTGACTGGCTGCAAAATGGCTGCCGATTATATAAGGCTGTGACATCACAGGGTTGGCTGGCCGCTGATAGGCCGCCATCCTCACATATGGATCCGCCATTTTAGGTGCCCTGGAGCCTGGACTGCACTAAATGGAATTTAACCCCTTAATGACCCAGGGCGTATGGTTACGCCCTGGCTCCTTGGTACTTAAGTACCTGTATGCCCGTGGGAATTTCGATTACCGGACCAGAATACCTGCTGAAATCATTCAGCAGGCACCCTGTGCAAACCCCAGGGGGGAGTCCTGAGACCCCCCCCAATGTCAGTTCAGACTGGCGATTCTGGGTCAGTCTGGTCTTTGGTGACCCGGTGACCTGGAAAAAAAGGGTTAAGTCTCGGACAGCCCCATTCACCCTTACCCAGCAGGAGTGAGGTGGCAGGAGTGCCACCTCACGATCACGTGATTGATCGGTCGGAACGACCGACCAATCACTGCTCTGCTGGTTGGTGATCGGGGCAGCGATCGGGGCCAAAGGGGGGTCTCTCACCTCTACCTGGCCCGGCGGGGGTCCCCCCAGGAGCGGCAGCGGCGGACCCGGAGGCAGGAGCGGTGGCAGCAACGGCGGTGGTCCCGGCGGCAGGATAGAGCAGGAGGTGAGGCCTGTTCACCTCCTACAGTTGCTTAGCAAAAACTCTCAGCTTGCACAGCCAAAGTGCATGCTGGGAGTTGTAGTTTTGCAACAGCTGGAGTTCCAAATAGAACTCCCAGCATGCCCTTTGGTAGTCTGTGCATGCTGGGGTTTGTAGTTATGCAACCGCTGGAGGCACATTTTTTTCTATGAAAAACTACAACTCCCAGCATGCACAAACTACCAAAAGGCATGCTGGGAGTTGTAGCAGTGTGCATCCAGCTGTTGCAAAACTACAACTCTCAGCAGGCCCTTCGACTGTCAATGCATGCTGAGTGTTGCAGTTTTGCAACAGCTGGAGACACATTGGTTGTGAAACAGAGTTTGTGTCCTAACTCAGTATTTTGTAACCAGTTTGCCTCCAGCTGTGGCAAAACTACAACTCTCAGCATGCACTGAGAGACTGTACATGCTGGAAGTTCTAGTTTTGCAACAGCTGGAGGCACACTGGTTGTGAAACACTGAGTTAAGTAACAAACTCTCAGTGTTGCGCAACCAATGTTCCTCCAGCTGTTGAATAACTACAACACCTAGCATGTATAGTCTGTCAGTGCATGCTGGGAGTTGTAGTTCTGCAATAGCTGGAGGTTTGCCCCCTCCCCATGTGAATGTACAGGGTACATTCACACGGGCGGGTGTTAACAGCGAGTTTTCATCTGCAAGTTTGAGATACGGCACATTTTCCGCCACAGCTCAAACTCCCAGCGAGAAACTCACTGTAAACCCCCACCCGTGTGAATGTACCCTAAAACACTACACTACACTACACAAAATAAAAAGTAAAACACTACATATCCACATACCCCCTACACATCCCCCCCAATAAAAAAAAAAAAAACATCTTGTACAGCAATGTTTCCAAAACAGCCTCCAGCTGTTGAAAAACTCCCAGTATTGCCGGACAGCCACTGACTGTCAAGGCTGTGAAAATGAAAAATGACATTTTTCATTTGCACAGGCCACTGTTCCAAAGATCTGTCAAACGCCAGTGGGGTGTAATTGCTCATTGCACTCCTTATTAAATTCTGTGAGGGGTATAGTTTCCAAAATGGGGTCACATGTGTGTGGGGTGGGGGTCCACTGTTCTGGCACCACGGTGGGCTTTGTAAACGCACATGGCCCCCGACTTCTATTCCAACCAAATTCTCTCTCCAAAAGCTCACTGGCGCTCCTTCTCTTCTGAGCATTGCAGTTCACCTACAGAGCACTTTGCATCCACATGTGGGGTATTTCCATACTTTGGGAGGCTTTTTCTCCTATTACCCCTTTTGAAAATGAAAAATTTGGGGTAACACCAGCATTTTAGTGAAAAAAATAAAATGTTTCATTTTCATGTCCAACTTTAGCGGAAATTTTTCAAACACCTGTGGGGTGTTAAGGCTCACTGTACCCCTTGTTACATTCCTTCAGGGGTGCAGTTTCCAAAATAGTATGCCATGTGTTTTATTTTTTTTTCCGTTCTGGCACCATAGGGGCTTCCTAAATTCGACATGTCCCCCAAAAACCATTTCAGCAAGATTTGCTTTCCAAAAACCAAATGTGACTCCTTCTCTTCTGAGCATTGTAGTTTGCCCGCAGTGCATTTGAGGCCCACACATGGGGTATTTCCATACTCACAAGAGATGGGGTTACAGATTTTGGTGGGCATTTTCTCCTATTACCCCTTGTAAAAATGTAAAACTTGGGGGAAAACCAGCATTTTAGGGAAAAAAAATTTTTATTTACACATCCGACTTTAACGAAAAGTCACTGTACCCTGTACCCCTTGTTACGTTCCTTGAGGGATGTAGTTTACAAAATAGTATGCCATGTTGTTTCTTTTGCAGTTCTTGCACCATAGGGGCTTCCTAAATGTGACATGCCCCCAAAAAAACATTTCAGAAAAACTCTCCAAAATCCCATTGTCGCTCCTTCCCTTCTGAGCCCTCTACTGCACCCACCAACCACTTTACATATGCATGAGGTATTTCCGTACTTGAGAGAAATATTGGGTTACAAATTTTGGGGGGCTTTTTCTCCTTTTACCCCTTGTAAATTTTCAAAAACTGGGTCTACAAGAACATGCGAGTGTAAAAAAATGAAGATTTAGAATTTTCTCCTTCACTTTGCTGCTATTCCTGTGAAACACCAAAAGGGTTAACACACTTTCTGAATGTCATTTTGAATACTTTGAGGGGTGCAGTTTTTATAATGGGTTAATTTATTGGGTATTTCTAATATGAAGGCCCTTCAAATCCACTTCAAAACTGAACTGGTCCCTGAAAAATTAAGATTTTTTTTAAATTTTGTGAAAAATTGAAAAATTGCTGCTGAACTTTGAAGCCCTCTGATGTCTTCCAAAAGTAAAAACATTGTTAATTTTATGATGAAAATATAAAGTAGACATATTGTATATGTGAATCAATATATAATTTATTTGTTATGTCTATTTTCCTTATAAGCAGAGAGTTTCAAATAAGATGCTAAATTTTCAAATTTTTCATCAAATTTTGGAATTTTTCACCAAGAAATGATGTAAGTATCGACAAAAATTTACCACTGACATAAAGTAGAATATGTCATGAAAAAACAATCTCGGAATCAGAATGAAAAGTAAAAGCATCCCAGAGTTATTAAGGCTTAAAGTGACAGTGATCAGATGTTTAAAAAATGCCCGGGTCCTTAAGGTGAAAATGGGCTTTGTCCTTAAGGGGTTAATGAGGCAATTTGCACCATGGAATGGCGGCAATATTCGCATTTGTTGCGAATCAAATATTTCATGAAATTCGGATTCGATTTGCTCATCCCCAATGGTTGCCTTTGTTACTTTGGTCCTAGCTCTCTGCAGGTCATTCACTAGGTCCCCCCATGTGATTCTAGGATTTTTGCTCACTGTTCTTGTGATCATTTTGACACCACGGGGTGAGATCTTGCATGGACCCCCAGATCGAGGGAGATTATCAGTGGCCTTGTATGTCTTCCATTTTCTAATAATTGCTCCCACAGTTGATTTCTTCACACCAAGCTGCTTGCCTATTGCAGATTCAGTCTTCCCAGCCTGGTGCACATCTACAACTTTGGTTCTGGTGTCCTTTGACAGCTTTGGTCTTGGCCATAGTGGAGTTTTGAGTGTGACTGTTTGAGGTGTCTTTTATACTGATAACAAGTTCAAACAGGTGTCATTAATACAGGTAACGAGTGGAGGACAGAGGAGATTCTTAGGCTAAGTTTCCACTTGGTTATTTTTCTCGCAGTTTTCGGAAAACTGCTACTGCAGTTTTTGAGCCAAAGTCAGAAGTGGATCCATAAGGGAGGAGAAGTGTAAGTTCTTCCTTTATTTGTCCAATTCCTCTTGAATGCACTTCTGGCTTTGGCTCAAAAACTGCAGTGACAGTTTTCCAAAAACTGCCAGAAAAAAAACCAAGTGGCAACTTAGCCTAAAGAAGAAGTTACAGGTCTGTGAGAGCCAGAAATCTTGCTTGCTTATAGGGGACCAAATACTTATTTTCCACCAAAATTTGCAAATAAATTCTTTAAAAATCAGACAATGTGATGTTATGGATTTTTTTTCTCCTTATGTCTCTCATAGTTGAGGTATACCTATGATGAAAATTACAGGCCTCTCTCATCTTTTTAAGTGGGAGAACGTTCACAATTGTTGGCTGACTAAATACTCCCCCCCCCCCCTCTGTATATAGATCTGTACTTTGCTCCATTCAGCTTTCTCTCACCCCTCACCAGTCACCCTGTCCCAGCCACTGAAAAACACCCCCACAGCATGATGCAGCCACCACTATGATTCACTGTATGGATGGTATTGGGCAGACCATGAGCACTGTCTGGTCCAGACATGACTCTTAGGTTATGTTCACATGCCGGTTGGCATTCCACAGACAGTGAGCATTGGCAGAATATGCTGGCACTAGGACTGCTCGGAAATGCAATGTCTCCATAGATGACAATGCATTTCCAAGTGGAATCTGCAGAAAAAATGAACATGTTTCTGTGGATGCCAAAATCAGAATTTTTGTAGCTGATGTTTCGACCACAGAGATTCCGGTGTGAACAAGATGCAGCAGAGTCCCATTGAAATCAATTAAATGTGAGACCCACAGAGGTAAATTTCAGGAGTCATTGCAAAGGGTCTGAATACTTATGTCCATACAAAATGTTAGTTTTTCCCTTTTAATAAATGCTCTAGAATTTTGTTTTAACATTCTCATTATGGGGTATTGAGTGTAGATTGTTGGTGAAAGCATGATGGTTTTTATTTTAGCACAAAGCCACAACATACCAAAATCTTTAAACAAAGATACAGCAATTTTAGCGAAAGTTCTCTTCAGTGTAGTTAAAGGGGTACTCCGCTGCTCAGCATTTGGAACAAACTGTTCCAAACGCTGGAGCCGGCGCTGGGAGCTAGTGACTTCATAGCTCCGCCCCTTATGATGTCACGCCCCACCCCAACACTGAGCAGCGGAGTACCCCTTTAAACAGAGTGCTCATTTCCGGATCATTACCCTCTGGAAGGTTGATGCACCCTATGAATTTTCCTTGCATCATTGATCTATACAGTAAATAATTATAGATGCTATTCTCATGAATCTTTGAGAATAGAATAGTAGCTTTTATTTCTGATATTCTAACTCTGATTGACAAGTACACTGAACCATGTAGCAAGAAGGCAATTAGGAACAACACATCATCGATTAAAGCAATGGCAGCATATGTCTTCACAGTTTGCTACTGAAAATCATTTACACTGTCCTATGAACACCTTTGTAGGTGAACAGCTCTTTTATCCCGGACAAATATAAGCTTGGTTACTTGAGAAAAATACTTCCGAAGCATCATGTTGTAGTAAAAAAAAAAAAAATAGACTGGGTGGCTGTAATGCCATTATGGGTTATATCATTGCCTCATGCAGTAAATATATAAGGTAGAATTCACTAAAATATGTATCTAAGTGTTCTAAGACATTTTCCCACTTTGGGCAACATTTTTGCATTGTATTAGCTCATAACTGACATAGATTTTAGTTTGTGCAGCACTAACAGCCACAGACATGACAAGTTGTTTAAAGGGAATCTGTCAGCTGTATTTGCTGCTAAGATCTACAGACACCATTGGATGGCTGGAAGAACAAATAGGTAAAGTGTGCTCTATCTGCGGGGTGTTCAAGAACTATTGGATAGCTGATGGTGGTTGGCAAATGTATAAAGTTGCCTTTTATTTCTAAACCGATTGTTAAAAAGGCGGGACTAAGCTACTCAAATGCCACAGCTTGGTTCACCTCCACACTTGCCCTCCCAGCTCCTTCTTGTCTGTTCTATAGAGCCCTGTATATCAATTGAGGAGGGGCTGGAAGGTTAGGGTGAGCAAGGATGTGTGCCAAACTGTGGCTGAGAAATAAAAAGTTTTTTTTATTTTAGGTGTTTGTTATTTTTTTCTTTTTTTTCTTTTTAGCAACCACTATCATCTTTGGGAAAAGTACAGATTGCTTTCACACACACATAGGGTTAATACACCAGCACTAGAGTTGAGAAAACTTATGAAAATTTCAGTTTGCTGGACTCTCCAAACTTTTCTAAAATCGCAAATTCGGTTCGGCCCCTAAACACGTTTATAACACTGCCCAACAGCTCTAAACCCCTTTCTAACACTGTTAAGAGTGTATTCAAGTAGTTTTAATGGCTCAGTTATGGTGACTTGCGATAACCCATGGTAGCTATTCCAGCTCGCTAAATTTTTAAGGCTTATTTACACCAAAATAAAGCGTCATAATGTAACCCTGGTTGTCGATAGATGCCTGCCAGTGTTAATATGCACATGAAGGCATGGGAAGACGCCGTGGCTTTATCCCAGCGTGCCAAAATGTATCTCTTTTTTTGTGAGTAGCAACAGGTTCTTTGTCTAGCAAGAGAAGAAGGCAGCATGGATTCTTCCAAGCATTCCAAAAATTATCCCTTTTTTTGGAGTAGCAACAGGTCCTTAGTCTAGCAAGTGAAGAGGATGGCGTGGATTTTTTCAAGCGTCCCAAAAATTATCTCTTTTATTGTGGATGACGGGTTGTGTATGTGTAGCCTGGATGGAAGTAGGTTGATGGTGGGTTGGCGTTCCTTGTAGTGACCAGCGTTCAACAGATGTGGTGAGGTAGAGTTATCTGTAGCCAGCAGGGAGCAGGCATTGGTGGACTAGGTATACTTCTACCCAGGCTTTATGATACTTGAGGTGCTAACATAGAGGCCTAATTCCTAAATTTGCAGTATGTTGTCACAGCTAATCCTCAGGACAAGAATGTGGACCCATTTTGTTGCTATGGCTAAACTTGGGACAATGTCGGGGGCAAGTCATTAGAGTGGTCCCAAAGGCCTTTCCCTTCCCCACCAGCCTTGATTGATAGATCTCTTTCTGTTAGGCTATAGAAAGAAATTTATCAATTCTTGCAGAAGCTGTTAGGACTGCTTTGACGTCTTGTGGTTCAGGCAGCATGAAAATGATGACAGGTTCCCTTCAAAACTTCCCTCACAGGGCTATGGATTTTGTGCAACAAATTTCCAGGCTGAGTCCCTGGAGTAGTCTCCAATATATTGATGGATTGCCGGCTATTGCTGTAGTAGGACACAAAGAGGAACTTTACACAGTTATATTGTGTTCATGACATCGCTACATATTCTGTAGAAAAAAAATTATTGTACCTAGTTGCATCATGATTCTTTGGATCGCATAATACATGATTATATGACATGTTCATTTAAATCCAGCCTTAAAATCTGTTGGAAAGGATTGGACTGGTTGTGATGACCAATTAACCAATGAATATTGACTTACTTATTATTCAATGCTCACCATCTATTGCCTGGTAATAGATTGGGTTATATTTATGCCATGAATCAAACGGCATTTACTCTATTGACAGCCATAATAGAACATTTGCAACAAAACTGCTGTACTTTGACGCTTTCAACAATCTGGTCACCACAGAAATGCATATTAGAATATTATAGGCTGCCTCTCACCTCTTCCAGTCGATTTATTTATAATATTGATTTTAGGTTAGCTTTATGCAATGAGCCACCTGCTGTTGTACATAATCAGCGCTTCCAAATGGGCTTCATAAATGTGTCTTCCATACCGAGCTTTGTGCCCACGGCTAGTAGTGACAATTAGGAGCAATACCATGTGCTGAATGCCCATCAGTTATTGGGGCATGCCGCATGTGTAGAAATTGCGTCCACTCATTTAGCAAAATAGCAAGAATCTTTTCACGTTGTCTCTGTCGCTCAGCTTTGGAGAACGATGAATAGATTTATTATATTTAGGTCACACTGAGCCGTGAAAAGACGAGGACAAAAAGGGATATTATGAAAAAGACAGAAACTGTAATGTGGATTCCGATAGTGTTGTGTGCGGCAGTGATCTGAAGGCACTGTGTGTATTATTAGGTTGTCACAGGGTGTTAAGGTCATACATTGGATTGCGCTGAACTATACTCTAAACAAATAGGTTTGTGGAGTAAAGGACTATGTGTTACAGTATGAGGTTGAGTAGAGCAGAGTATAGGCTAGGAATAACCAATGACCATGTCATTTTTAGACTCCTATTCAAGCCATGACAACATGGCATATTACAATAGTGGTAGAGCAATCCAATCTTCTGACTTCTTCCTGCCGTCAAGAAAACATCTCTGGATTATTATGGTGCAACTTCATAATGTGCCATACCACTAAAAGTATGTTGCCCATATACCACCTATCAGGTCTACTAAAAAGGAGCAGAAAAAAATAAAGTGAAAGGGGCACAGCTATCAGCTGAGCACTTCTGCTGCTATGTTCTAGTGTTTAGTGGGATATCTGCTGCTATGTTCTAGTGTTTAGTGGGATAAAGTACTTTTTAGGGACTGTATACTACAAAGGAAATGCTTTTCTTTTTAGATTTGTCTTCTGTCACGATCACAGGGCTCTCTGCTGACCTCTGCTGCCCATTTTAGGACCTGTCCATAGCAACAGCAAACATATGCTTCTCTGGACAGTTCCTAAAATGGACAGCAGAGGTCAGCAGAGAGCACTGTGGTCGTGACAGAAGAGAAATCCAAAAAGAAAAGCATTTTCATAAGCCTCAAAACAATGCCTAAGAGCTCTAAAGCCCTCTATAACACTGCTAGGGTCACCTAAGAATGTATTTAAGTAGTTTTAAAGTGTTTATAAGGCTAAGTTAATGTCAAAGTTATGGCAACATGCAGTAACCCATGGTAACTAACAGCTTGTTTAAAAACACACTGCACCGGTGGATATTGTATGCGGTTTAACACTAAAATAAAGCTGCATAATGTATCCCTGGCTGTTTACAGATGCCTGACGGTGTTAAAATGCACACAGAGGTATCAGAAGACTCTGCAGAGGGGAGAAGCAGCAGATTGGAGAATTGAGTGGTGGGAATTAAGGCTCCATTCAGAAGATTTTGGGGGTTCCAGTGGAGTGGGGATATGTTTTCCAAAGCCAGAATACCCCTTTAAGTCGACACTAGGGATGAGTGAATTGAATCTGACAAATCCAAATTTGTTCCGAATTTCAGAAAAAATTATATTTGCTTCATTAAACTCCATTTAGTGCAGTCCAGGCTCCAGGGAATCTAAAATGGCGGATCCACATGTGAGGACATGGGGCAAGGAATCCTGGGAAGGCGGGTAGGCGAGATGACCCTTAATCACATGCAGCATGCAGCCTATCAGTTTCCATATATTGGAATTCCACCCGTTGGACTATACGAACAGAGAAAAGTCCTCACCGATTTCTTGATGATTCAAGAGCATAGGGGGACTCCCCTGTGTAACTTCAATGTCAACCAGTGGCAGCTCATACGTGACACATGCCGTTTCCTCAGGCCCTTTGAGGAAGCCACAATATTAGTCAGCCGCCAGGATTACAGGATGAACAACGTCATTCCACTGCTTCATCTTCTACAACACATTTTGGAACCAATGGCTGATCAGGGCACTGGAGACATGATGCCTAAGTCTCACGGCCACATGAGCCCTGTGGGGGCTGAAGAGGAGGGGAAGGGGGACAGTGGAGCACAGTTTAGGTTTTGCAAGATGGGCGGTTTTTCTAGTCATCTGACAGGAGAGGAGGAGCAGGAGCAACTAGAGGAGCTAGAGGGTTATAAGGAAGGCGAGACAGACGACCCAGACACACCGTGGCCGTATGCAGTGGAGATGGAGGCAGGGAGTACCTCCGAGTCACTTGCACAAATGGCAGGATGCATGCTCACTTGCTTGCTTAGTGACCGCCGAATTGTCACCATTCGGCAGCGGGATGAATTCTGGCTCTCCACCTTATTGGACCCTCGCTACTGGCACAAAATGGGGCCTTTTTTACACTCACTGAGAGGGAGGACAAACTGACCTATTACAAAGACATTCTACGTAGTCAGTTGGCCGATGTCTATCTGCGCCATTGTCCATCTTTCTCGCAGGTCTGACGTGGGGTGACAGGAGCTGTACCAGCTCCATCAGCAGCAACCTGAGTCTACAGTTGCTGATGAGTAGCTTTCTTCACATAGTCGCATAGTGAAGCAACTCATCAGCAGAAGGTAGACCTGGAGCAGGACCACAACCAGCAGGTGGTGGCATACCTTGACATGAGCATGCCAGCACACCTTGAAGATCCGCTGGACTTCTGGGCAGCCAACCTTGATTTGTGGCCGAAATTAGCAGAGTTTGCCCTGGAAAAGCTGTCATGCCCAGCCAGTAGTGTGCTATCAGAGCGGGTGTTTAGTGCAGTGGGGGTCATAGTAACCCCATGGAGAACTCGTTTGTCAACAAAAAATGTGGAGAGACTGACCTTTGTGAAGATGAATCAGGCATGGATCAACCAGGATTTCCACCCACCAATGTCTGATGCATCAGATTAAATTGACCATGGTGCCACACCAACACTTCACAAATATGGATAGTGCTAAACATATTTAAGGTACTGCTCCCCAGTTGCAGACATTCCTCCGCATCAGATCACAAGTAAGTATTAAGGATATGCATTACGTAAAACTTAACTTTTAATAATATTCTTAGGATAAAATACATGTACCCAAAATGTTTTTGAAATAAAACAAAAGGAAAGGTGTGCAAAAATCCCCATGTGCCACCTACACCACCAAGTATTGATGTGATGCAAAGACCTCTATAAGGTGTAAGGGAACAACGTATGGTCCATTGTAACCGGTGGGAATAAAAACTTCCCCTGTAAGGCCCTACTCTCGCATTATTTAAGGGGTTATCCACCATAAGGTGATTTTAGTACGTACCTGGCAGGCAGTAATGGACATGCTTAGTAAGGATCCTCGCTTGTCTTGGGGCTAAATGGATATGTTGTGAGATTACCTTAACACTATGGCTAGCTTTTTGTGAACTGGTATTTCCTGTTTGACTTTTGTTTTTTTTACTGCAAATCCCACAATTCCATTTTCCTCCCTCCCACACATCAGCCACCCCACCCATTGAAACATAAATGAGCTGCATCCATTCAAAGACCTGTGATTTTAAACTAGGGTGCCTACAGCTGTTGCATTAGTTGCAGATTCATCTCTTTCCCACCAAGCGATCCCTTCACTCATTGAAGCAGACAGGCTCCCTGTCATCAGCTGATTAGTGAGTTAGGTCTAAGTTGCATTGCAACCTGTGAAAAATCTAAGACAACAGTAATTTTTTATGCTGTTAAAAATAAATATTGGGGTGAAAATCACATAAGAATTTTGAGACAACCGTCACACACAGGTACAGACACTATATTATGAACAACACTAACTTTACAGCCCCTGTAGCATAGTCAAATAAAAAAAATCCTGGAATACCCCTTTAATTCCCTTCTTGTAAAGTGTTACTTGCCCTAAAAAGTACAGCCCCACACAGGAACTTCTCCCTATATCTCCCTTCAAACACTGCCGTTTCCCAGGGTTTTTAGGTGGAAATAGAGAGAGAGTCTGTGTGGGGCCACCTTTTTTGGGTAACACTTGCCAAGAAGGGAATTAATAGTGTGAGAGTAAGGCCTTACAGGGGAAGTTTTACCCCCACCTTCTACAATGGACAATAAGTTGTTCCCTTCTACCTTTTCAAGGAAAGTGTTATTCGTCTTAAAAAGGGTGGCCCCACACTGGAACCAATTCCAATTTCCACCTAAAAACCCTGGGAAATGGCTGTTTTTGTAGGTGGAAATAGGGAGAGGTTCCTGTGTGGGGCCGCCCATTTAAGGGCAAGTAACACTTGCCAAGAAGGGAATTAATAAGAGTAGGGCCTTGCAGGGGAAGTTTTTACCCCCACAAGTTACAATGGACCATACGTTGTTTCCTTCCAACTGTTAGAGGTCTTTGCATCACATCAATACTTGGTGGTGTAGGTGGCACATGGTGTTTTTTGCACACCTTTCCTTTTGTTTGATTTAAAAAAAAAAATTGGGGTCCATATATTTTATCCTAAGCATATTATTAAAAGTTGAGTTTTACATAATGAATATCCTCAATACTTACTTGTGCACACTAACACTTTTACAAAAGAGACTGTTTTCTTCTGCCTACTTGCTGTCACGGTGCCGGCTGGCAGGAGGTGGATCCTCTGTGCCAGAGAGGGATTGGCGTGGACCGTGCTAGTGGACCGGTTCTAAGTTACTACTGGTATTCACCAGAGCCCGCCGCAAAGCGGGATGGTCTTGCAGCGGCGGTAGTAACCAGGTCGTATCCACTAGCAACGGCTCAACCTCTCTGACTGCTGAAGATAGGCGCGGTACAAGGGAGTAGACAAGAGCAAGGTCGGACGTAGCAGAAGGTCGGGGCAGGCAGCAAGGATCGTAGTCAGGGGCAACGGCAGGAGGTCTGGAACACAGGCTAGGAACACACAAGGAAACGCTTTCACTGGCACGATGGCAACAAGATCCGGCGAGGGAGTGCAGGGGAAGTGAGGTATACATAGGGAGTGCACAGGTGAACACACTAATTAGAACAACTGCGCCAATCAGTGGCGCAGTGGCCCTTTAAATCGCAGAGACCCGGCGCGCGCGCGCCCTAGGGAGCGGGGCCGCGCGCGCCGGGACAGGACCGACGGAGAGCGAGTCAGGTACGGGAGCCGGGGTGCGCATCGCGAGCGGGCGCCACCCGCATCGCGAATCGCATCCCGGCTGGAGGCGGTATCGCAGCGCACCCGGTCAGTGGATCTGACCGGGGCGCTGCAGTGGCGAGGATGTTGCGAGCGCTCCGGGGAGGAGCGGGGACCCGGAGCGCTCGGCGTAACAGTACCCCCCCCCTTGGGTCTCCCCCTCTTCTTGGAGCCTGAGAACCTGAGGACCAGACTTTTGTCTAGGATATTGTCCTCAGGTTCCCAGGATCTCTCTTCAGGACCACAGCCCTCCCAATCAACCAAAAAATATGTTTTCCCTCTGACCGTCTTGGAGGCCAGTATCTCCTTCACGGAGAAGATGTCAGAAGAACCGGAAACAGGAGTGGGAGAAACAAGTTTGGGAGAGAAACGGTTGATGATGAGTGGTTTAAGAAGAGAGACATGAAAGGCATTAGGAATACGAAGAGAAGGAGGAAGAAGAAGTTTGTAAGAGACAGGATTAATTTGGCACAAGATTTTGAAAGGACCAAGATAGCGTGGTCCCAGTTTGTAGCTGGGGACACGGAAGCGGACATATTTAGCGGAGAGCCATACCTTGTCTCCGGGAGAAAAAATGGGGGGAGCTCTTCTTTTCTTATCGGCAAACTTTTTCATGCGAGATGAAGCCTGTAAAAGAGAATTTTGGGTCTCTTTCCATATGGTGGAAAGATCACGAGTTACTTCATCCACAGCGGGCAAACCAGAGGGCAAGGGAGTAGGGAGGGGGGGAAGAGGGTGACGGGCGTACACCACGAAAAATGGGGACTTAGCAGAAGATTCAGAGACTCTGAAGTTGTATGAGAATTCGGCCCATGGTAGAAGATCTGCCCAGTCATTCTGGCGGGAGGAAACAAAATGCCGTAAATAGTCACCCAGGACCTCGTTAATTCTTTCTACTTGCCCATTGGATTGAGGATGATAAGCAGAAGAGAAGTTTAATTTAATCTTGAGTTGTTTACAGAGAGCCCTCCAGAATTTTGACACGAATTGGACGCCTCTATCCGAGACGATCTGTGTGGGCAAACCGTGAAGACGAAAAATGTGTACAAAAAATTGTTTTGCCAACTGAGGCGCTGAAGGAAGACCAGGAAGAGGAATAAAATGTGCCATCTTGGAAAATCGATCAACGACCACCCAAACAACAGTGTTGCCACGGGATGGGGGTAAGTCTTTAATAAAGTCCATACCAATCAGAGACCAAGGCTGTTCGGGGACAGGCAGAGGATGAAGGAGACCAGCAGGCTTCTGGCGAGGAGTCTTATCCCGGGCACAGACAGTACAGGCCCGCACAAAATCGACAACATCCGTCTCCAGAGTCGGCCACCAATAGAAACGAGAGATGAGTTGCAAGGACTTTTTGATGCCCGCATGGCCAGCGAGGTGGGAGGAGTGACCCCATTTGAGAATCCCGAGGCGTTGGCGTGGAGAAACGAAGGTCTTCCCTGGAGGAGTTTGCCTGATGGAGGCTGGAGAAGTGGAGATCAGACAGTCAGGAGGAATGATGTGTTGCGGAGAGAGCTCTACTTCCGAGGCATCCGAGGAACGAGAGAGAGCATCGGCCCTAATGTTCTTGTCGGCAGGGCGAAAATGAATTTCAAAGTTAAAACGGGCAAAGAACAGAGACCACCTGGCCTGGCGAGGATTCAGCCGTTGGGCAGACTGGAGATAGGAGAGATTCTTGTGATCGGTGTAAATGATAACTGGAAATTTTGATCCCTCCAGCAGATGCCTCCATTCCTCAAGTGCCAATTTAATGGCCAGTAGTTCTCGATCCCCGATGGAGTAGTTCCTCTCCGCCGGAGAGAAGGTCCTAGAAAAAAAACCACAAGTAACAGCATGCCCGGAAGAATTTTTTTGTAGAAGGACCGCTCCAGCTCCCACTGAGGAGGCATCTACCTCCAATAGGAAGGGTTTAGACGGGTCAGGTCTGGAGAGCACGGGAGCAGAAGAAAAGGCAGACTTGAGCCGTTTGAATGCGTCTTCCGCTTGAGGAGACCAGGACTTAGGATTGGCATTCTTCTTGGTTAAAGCCACGATAGGAGCCACAATAGTGGAAAAATGTGGAATAAATTGTCTGTAATAATTGGCGAACCCCAAAAAACGTTGGATAGCACGGAGTCCGGAGGGGCGTGGCCAATCTAAGACGGCAGAGAGTTTATCTGGGTCCATTTGTAGTCCCTGGCCAGAGACCAAGTATCCTAGGAAAGGAAGAGATTGACATTCAAACAGACATTTCTCCATTTTGGCATAAAGTTGATTGTCTCGAAGTCTCTGAAGAACCATGCGGACATGCTGGCGGTGTTCTTCTAAGTTGGCAGAAAAAATCAGAATATCGTCCAGATACACAACAACACAGGAATATAAGAGATCACGAAAAATTTCATTAACAAAGTCTTGGAAGACGGCAGGAGCGTTGCACAGGCCAAAGGGCATGACCAGATACTCAAAGTGTCCATCTCTAGTGTTAAATGCAGTTTTCCATTCGTCCCCCTCCCTGATGCGGATGAGATTATAAGCACCTCTTAAGTCCAGTTTGGTAAAGATGTGGGCACCTTGAAGGCGATCAAAGAGTTCTGAGATAAGAGGTAGGGGGTAGCGGTTTTTTACCGTGATTTTATTAAGTCCGCGGTAATCAATGCAAGGACGTAGGGAGCCATCTTTTTTGGACACAAAGAAAAATCCAGCTCCGGCAGGAGAGGAGGATTTGCGGATAAACCCCTTTTTTAAATTTTCCTGGATGTATTCAGACATAGCAAGAGTCTCTGGGGCGGACAGAGGATAAATTCTGCCCCGGGGTGGAGTAGTGCCCGGGAGGAGGTCAATGGGACAGTCATAAGGCCTGTGAGGAGGTAAAGTCTCAGCTTGTTTTTTGCAAAATACGTCAGCATAGTCCATATAAGCCTTAGGGAGACCGGTTACAGGGGGAACCACAGGGTCACGGCAGGAAGTACTGGGAACCGGTTTAAGACAGTCCTTGAAACAAGAAGTACCCCAGCCCTTGATCTCTCCTGTGGACCAATCAAGGGTTGGGGAATGGCGTTGAAGCCATGGTAGTCCAAGGAGAATTTCGGAAGTGCAATTGGAGAGGACCAAAAACTCAATTTTTTCGTGATGAGGTCCGATGCACATTAGGAGGGGCTCCGTGCGGTAACGTACGGTACAGTCCAATCTTTCATTGTTAACACAATTGATGTAGAGGGGACTGGCGAGACAGGTCACCGGGATGTTGAACCTGTTGATGAGAGAGGCCAAAATAAAATTTCCTGCAGATCCGGAATCCAAGAAGGCCATAGTAGAGAAGGAGAAGGTAGAGGCAGATATCCGCACAGGCACAGTAAGGCGTGGAGAAGCAGAGTTGACATCAAGAACTGTCTCACCTTTGTGCGGAGTCAGCGTACGTCTTTCCAGGCGGGGAGGACGGATAGGACAATCCTTCAGGAAGTGTTCGGTACCGGCACAGTACAGGCAAAGATTCTCCATGCGGCGTCGTGTCCTCTCTTGAGGTGTCAAGCGAGACCGGTCAACTTGCATAGCCTCCACGGCGGGAGGCACAGGAACGGATTGCAGAGGACCAGAGGAGAGAGGAGCCGGGGAGAAAAAACGCCTCGTGCGAACAAAGTCCATATCCTGGCGGAGTTCTTGACGCCTTTCGGAAAAACGCATGTCAATGCGAGTGGCTAGATGAATGAGTTCATGCAGGTTAGCAGGAATTTCTCGTGCGGCCAGAACATCTTTAATGTTGCTGGATAGGCCTTTTTTAAAGGTCGCGCAGAGGGCCTCATTATTCCAGGATAATTCGGAAGCAAGAGTACGGAATTGTATGGCGTACTCACCAACGGAAGAATTACCCTGGACCAGGTTCAGCAGGGCAGTCTCAGCAGAAGAGGCTCGGGCAGGTTCCTCAAAGACACTTCGAATTTCCGAGAAGAAGGAGTGTACAGAGGCAGTGACGGGGTCATTGCGGTCCCAGAGCGGTGTGGCCCATGACAGAGCTTTCCCAGACAGAAGGCTGACTACGAAAGCCACCTTAGACCTTTCAGTAGGAAACTGGTCCGACATCATCTCCAAGTGGAGGGAACATTGTGAAAGAAAGCCACGGCAAAACTTAGAGTCCCCATCAAATTTATCCGGCAAGGATAGTCGTAGGCCGGAAGCGGCCACTCGCTGCGGAGGAGGTGCAGGAGCTGGCGGAGGAGATGATTGCTGAAGCTGTGGTAGTAGCTGCTGTAGCATCACGGTCAGTTGAGACAGCTGATGGCCTTGTTGCGCTATCTGTTGTGACTGCTGGGCGACCACCGTGGTGAGGTCGGCGACAACTGGCAGTGGAACTTCAGCGGGATCCATGGCCGGATCTACTGTCACGGTGCCGGCTGGCAGGAGGTGGATCCTCTGTGCCAGAGAGGGATTGGCGTGGACCGTGCTAGTGGACCGGTTCTAAGTTACTACTGGTATTCACCAGAGCCCGCCGCAAAGCGGGATGGTCTTGCAGCGGCGGTAGTAACCAGGTCGTATCCACTAGCAACGGCTCAACCTCTCTGACTGCTGAAGATAGGCGCGGTACAAGGGAGTAGACAAGAGCAAGGTCGGACGTAGCAGAAGGTCGGGGCAGGCAGCAAGGATCGTAGTCAGGGGCAACGGCAGGAGGTCTGGAACACAGGCTAGGAACACACAAGGAAACGCTTTCACTGGCACGATGGCAACAAGATCTGGCGAGGGAGTGCAGGGGAAGTGAGGTATACATAGGGAGTGCACAGGTGAACACACTAATTAGAACAACTGCGCCAATCAGTGGCGCAGTGGCCCTTTAAATCGCAGAGACCCGGCACGCGCGGGCCCTAGGGAGCGGGGCCGCGCGTGCCGGGACAGGACCGACGGAGAGCGAGTCAGGTACGGGAGCCGGGGTGCGCATCGCGAGCGGGTGCCACCCGCATCGCGAATCGCATCCCGGCTGGAGGCGGTATCGCAGCGCACCCGGTCAGTGGATCTGACCGGGGCGCTGCAGTGGCGAGGATGTTGCGAGCGCTCCGGGGAGGAGCGGGGACCCGGAGCGCTCGGCGTAACACTTGCCTCATCCACTATTCTAATCCTGCCACCCGCCTGGTGCCACACATCTGATGCCAAGGTCTCCTTTTTTCACCCACCTTCATCACCGGGTACTGGTATTGCCACCCACCTCACCAATCTGTCACCGGGTCACTTTTAGGACTCCTGATGCTGCTGTCACCTTCAGGCTGTCTTATTCTGCCACCATATGTTCTCCTCATGATGATACCAACTCCCGGCTGTCTCATTTTACCACCATATGTTCTCCTCATGCTGATGCCAGCTCCGAGCTGGCTTATACTGCTACCATATGTTCTCCTCATGCTGATGCCAGCTCCAAGCTCTCTCATACTGTCACCATATGTTCTTCTCATGCTGCTGCCAACTCCAGGGTGTGTCATTCAGCCACTATATGCTGGCGCCAACTCCAGGCTGTGTCATTCAGCCACTATTTGGTCTATTCATGCTGCCGTCAACTCCAGGCTCTGTCATTCAGGCACTAAATGGTCTCTTTATGCTTCTGCCACCTCCAGGCTGTGTCATTCAGCCACTATATGGTCTCCTCATGCTGCCGCCACCTACAGGCTGTGTTATTCAGCCACTATATGTTCTTTTCATGCTGCCGCAAACTCCAGGCTATACGCTGCTGCTAACTCCAGGCTGTTTCATTTAGCCACTATATGTTCTCCTCATGCTGCCGCCACCTCCAAGCTGTGTCATTCAGCCACTATATGGTCTCCTCATTCTGCCGCCAACTCCGGGCTGTGTCATTCAGCCACTAAATGGTCTCCTTATGCTTCCGCCACCTCCAGGCTGTGTCATTCAGCCACTATATGGTCTCCTCATGCTGCGGTCACCTCCAGGCTGTTTCATTTAGCCACTATATGTTCTCCTCATGCTGCCGCAATCTCCAAGCTATGTCATTCAGCCACTATATGGTCTCCTCATGCAGCCTCCACCTCCATGTTGTGTCATTCAGCCACAATATGGTCTCCTCATGCTTCCGCCACCTCCAGGCTGTGTCTTTCAACCACTATATGGTCTCATGCTGCCGCAAATTCCAGGCTGTTTCATTCATCCACTATTTGCTTTCGCTAACTCCAGGCTGTGTCATTCAGCCACTATGTGGTCTCCTCATGTTCCCAATTTGGCGAATTGCCCGAATCAAATTTTTCAAAAATTCGCTCATCTCTAGTCGGCACTGCAGAATTTGTGTGTAATTTTCCCAAACATGTGGATGGGCAATGTAAAAAAAACTTTGCCTATATATTTGAAATAAAATTTAAACTGCATAGTAACATAATATTAAAAGTGAATGACATAAATTTCTGTACTTTAAATACAACAAATAAATAAATATAATATTTCAGTAAGGCTTTACTTATTGTACCATACCATTTCGTGAAATGTAACATTATTGATCAAGATGAGGAAGCAAGTTCATAACTTTAAACAGGGCTGTCTTTGATGATACCTCTGTGAGATAGGGAAAAAAAATCCCTATACAAAATTACCCTATATCAGCTCTTAAAATGATTGAACACATTTAGCAATGTTGGTATTTAGTTTTGCACTCTTGTTTCCTTTGCCATTGTTGCAAACAAAGAAACAAACATCTTCTTGTATAATGATACAGACAGTGGATATGGATAAGTAATTTTCCAATACAAATATCTAATCCCTCCCCTATATACTTTTTTTTGTGTCAGCAATGTAATCTCTTGTTCATCCACAAGAGAGCATTGTACTCTTATATATCCACTGAAATAGAGTAAAGAGCACCTCTGCCCACTTCATGCCCAGATTCATCAAGCTCAATTAAAGCCACTAATGTAATGTAAAGCTAGAATGATCATTATGTTCTCCCTGTATTCACTTAAGTAATTATTTGCAAAAATAACAACTGTAATTGAGCTGATCAGTGTGGTCTTAATGTCAGGCTTCTTTGGGAAAATACTATATCATCGGCAAACAGATATTTGGTCATTGGACATAACGAATGGTTACAAATGACTTCACGCTGTGCCAAAAGTATCTGACAATATCAAGCTCCATCTAAACCAAGTGAAAATCCACTTCTTGGAAGTTTTACTTGCACTGAAAAATTCATGTTGGGTTCACACTAGCATAATATGATCACATATGTGATTCCGTATTATAGCCACACGTATTGTGGCCCAAGCTGCAACAGATCCACGGTCATTTCAGGACTTATGTCCAAACACTGACCCAAAAGGCATCAGTGTAAAGCTAATGTGCACACAGCCTCATGAGTTGCCCGTTTTTTCTTCCTAATCCTTGTTGTGGAGGAAAATCAACAGAGGAAGCTTTTGACTTCATATCCCGTCCTCATATATTTTCGTCATATCCTACAACCCAATATCTCGTCCTCATATCTCGTCCTCATATCCAGACCTCCTATCCCCACCTCCTATTCCAACCTCCTATCCCGTCCTCCTATCCCATCCTCCTATCCCATCCTCCTATCCCATCCTCCTATCTCTTCCTCCTATCTCGACCTCCTATTCCGACTTCCTATCCCATATTCCTATCCCATCCTCCTATCTTGACCTCCTATCTCGACCGCCTATCTCGACCTCCTATCTCGACCTCCTATCCCGACCTCCTATCTCGACCTCCTATCTCGACCTTCTATCCCGACCTCCTATCCCATCCTCTTATCTCGACCTCCTATCCCGACCTCTTATCCCGACCTCCTATCCCGTCCTCCTATCTCGACCTCCTATCTCGAGCTCCTATCCTGACCTCCTATCCCGTCCTCATATGCCGTCCTCCTATCCCGACCTCTTAGTCTGACCTCCTATCCCGACCTCCTATCCTGTCCTCCTATCCCAACCTCCGATCTGGACCTCCTATCCCGACCTCCTATCACATCTTCATATCCCGTCCTCCTATCTCGACCTCCTATCCCGACCTCCTATCCCGTCCTCATATCCCGACCCATAATATGTTTACCAGGTATTGAAATATCTCCAGCCATACGGAAGTTATGTAGGAACATACATTTCCCATTAATTTGCATGGGACTTTAACCCCTTAAGGACTGAGCCCTTTTTCACCTTAAGGACTCGGCCATTTTTTGCAAATCTGACCACTGTCACTTTAAACATTAATAACTCTGGAATGCTTTTAGTTATCATTCTGATTCCGAGATTGTTTTTTCGTGACATATTCTACTTTAACGTAGTGGTAAAATTTTTTGGTAACTTGCACCCTTTCTTGGTGAAAAATCCCAAAATTTGATGAAAAATTTGAAAATTTTGCATTTTTCTAACTTTGAAGCTCTCTGCTTGTAAGGAAAATGGATATTCCAAATAATTTTTTTTTTTATTCACATATACAATATGTCTACTTTATATTTGCATCATAAAATTGATGAGTTTTTACTTTTGGAAGACACCAGAGGGCTTCAAAGTTCCGCAGCAATTTTCCAATTTTTCACAAAATTTTGAAACTCGCTTTTTTTCAGGGACCAGTTCAGGTTTGAAGTGGATTTGAAGGGTCTTCATATTAAAAATATAAACCCCATAAATGACCCCATTATAAAAACTGCACCCCCTAAAGTATTCAAAATGACATTCAGTAAGCGTTTTAACCCTTTACGGGTTTCACAGGAATAGCAGCAAAGTGAAGGAGAAAATTCACAATCTTCATTTTTTACACTCGCATGTTCTTGTAGACCCAATTTTTGAATTTTTGCAAGGGGTAAAAAGGAGAAATTTTTTACTTGTATTTGAAACCCAATTTCTCTCGAGTAAGCACATACCTCATATGTCTATGTTAATTGTTCGGCGGGCGCAGTAGAGGGCTCAGAAGGGAAGGAGCGTCAAATGGTTTTTGGGGGGCATGTCACCTTTAGGAAGCCCCTATGGTGCCAGAACAGCAAAAAAAAAACACATGGCATACCATTTTAGAAACTAGACCCCTCGGGGAACGTAACAAGGGGTAATGTGAACCTTAATACCCCACAGGTGATTCACGACTTTTGCATATGTAAAAAAAATATATATTTTTTTTACCTAAAATGCTTGGTTTCCCTAAAGTTTTACATTTTTAAAAAGGGTAATAGCAGAAAATACCCCCCAAAATTTGAAGCCCAATTTCTCCCGATTCAGAAAACACCCCATATGGGGGTGAAAAGTGCTCTGCTGGCGCACTACAGGTCTCAGAAGAGAAGGAGTCACATTTGGCTTTTTTGAAGGAAATTTTGCTCTGGGGGCATGCGCATTTAGGAAGCCCCTATGGTGCCAGGACAGCAAAAAAAAAACACATGGCATACCATTTTGGAAACTAGACCCCTCGGGGAACGTAACAAGGGGTAAAGTGAACCTTAATACCCTACAGGTGTTTCACGACTTTTGCATATGTAAAAAAAAATAAAAAAATTTACCTAAAATGCTTGGTTTCCCAAAAAAATTACAATTATACAAAGGGTTAAAGCAGAAAATACCCCCCAAAATTTGAAGCCCAATTTCTCCTGATTCAGAAAACACCCCATATGGGGGTGAAAAGTGCTCTGTTGGCGCACTACAGGTCTCAGAAGAGAAGGAGTCACATTTGGCTTTTTGAAAGCAAATTTTGCTCTGGGGGCATGCCGCATTTAGGAAGCCCCTATGGTGCCAGGACCGCAAAAAACCCCCACATGGCATACCATTTTGGAAACTAGAGCCCTCGGGGAATGTAACAAGGGGTTAAGTGAACCTTAATACCCTACAGGTGTTTCACGACTTTTGCATATGTAAAAAAAAATAAAAAATTTACCTAAAATGCTTGGTTTCCCAAAAAATTTACATTTATACAAAGGGTTAAAGCATAAAATACCCCCCAAAATTTGAAGCCCAATTTCTCCCGAGTACGGCGATACCCCATATGTGACCCTTAACTGTTGCCTTGAAATACGACAGGGCTCCAAAGGGAGAGCGCCATGCGCATTTGAGGCCTAAATTAGGGATTGCATAGGGGTGGACATAGGGGTATTCTACGCCAGTGATTCCCAAACAGGGTGCCTCCAGCTGTTGCAAAACTCCCAGCATGCCTGGACAGTCAACGGCTGTCCGACAATACTGGGAGTTGTTGTTTTGCAACAGCTGGAGGCTCCGTTTTGGAAACCGTGGCGTACCAGACGTTTTTCATTTTTATTGGGGAGGGGAGGGGGGCTGTGTAGGGGTATGTGTATATGTAGTGTTTTTTACTTTTTATTTTATTTTATTTAGTGTTAGTGTAGTGTTTTTAGGGTACAGTCGCACGGGCGGGGGTCCACAGTAGTTTCTCGCTGGCAGTTTGAGCTGTTGCAGAAAATTTGCTGCAGCTCAAACTTGCAGCCCGATACTTACTGTAATCCTCCGCCCATGTGAGTGTACCCTGTACATTCACATTGGGGGGGACATCCAGCTGTTGCAAAACTACAACTCCCAGCATGCGCTAAGAGACTGTACATGCTGAGAGTTTTAGTTTTGCAACAGCTGTAGGCACACTGGTTATGTATCACGGAGTTTGTGACCTTACTCAGTGTTTCAAAACCAGTGTGCCTCCAGCTGTTGCAAAACTACAACTCCCAGCATGTACGGTGCATGGTGTAAGGTGACTGCTGGGAGTTGTAGTTTGCAACAACTGGAGGCACACCGGTCGTGAAACAATGAGTTAGGTAAAAAAAAAACTAAGTTTCACAACCAGTGTGCCTTCAGCTGTTGCAAAACTACAACTCTCAGCAGTCACCGACAGCCAACGGGCATGCTGGGAGTTGTAGTTATGCAACCAGCAGATGCACCACTACAACTCCCAGCATGCACTTTAGCTGTTTGTGCAAGCTGGGAGTTGTAGTTATACAACAGCTGAAGGTACACTTTTCCATAGAAAAAATGTGCCTCCAGCTGTTGCAAAACCATAAGTCCCAGCATGCCCATAAGGGAATGCTGGGAGTTGTGGTGGTCTGCCTCCTGCTGTTGCATAACTACAGCTCCCAGCATGCCCTTTTTGCATGCTAGGAGCTGTTGCTAAGCAACAGCAGGAGGCTGTAACTCACCTCCTGCTGCTGCTCCATCGCAGGACTGTCCCTCGCCGCCGCCGTCGCTCCTGGGGCCCCGATCCCAACATGGACGCCGGGGATCGGGGTCCCCAGCACCCGGGGTCGTCTTCCCGCACCCGCTCACGCCCTCCGGAAGAGGGGCGGAGCGGGTGCGGGAGTGACACCCGCAGCAGGCGCCCTGATTGGTCGGCCGGTAATCCGGCCGACGAATCAGGGCGATCGTGAGGTGGCACCAGTGCCACCTCACCCCTGCAGGCTCTGGCTGTTAGGGGCCGTCAGAGACGGCCTCGAACAGCCAGTTATTCCGGGTCACCGGGTCACTGGAGACCCGATTGACCCGGAATCACCGTAGATCGCTGGACTGAATTGTCCAGCGATCTGCGGCGATCGCCGACATGGGGGGGCATAATGACCCCCCTGGGCGATATGCCGGGATGCCTGCTGAACGATTTCAGCAGGCATCCGGCTCCGGTCCCCAACCGGCTAGCGGTGGGGACCGGAATTCCCACGGGCGTATGGATACGCCCTGCGTCCTTAAGGACTCGGGATGCAGGGCGTATCCATACGCCCTGCGTCCTTAAGAGGTTAAACAAAAAGAACCTCTAAATAAATATAAAGGTGTGGGGGAAGTGCTATTTAAGACATAACTTTTAATATATGCTTACTAAAACACACCAATATGTGCAAAGTGATTATACCCACATAAAAATAAAATCATTAAACACAGGATCTGTTAGGATCACCACCCATCTGGTGGATTTATCATGAATCTAATGTATAGATACACATCTTTAGTCATGAATCTCTAATAAGAAATATAATTCTCAACGCGTTTCTACTCCAATCAAGAGTGTCCTCAGGAGAATATCAGAATAATAGAGATAATAAGAGTATCACATTTAAATAAACATGGTATTACTGAGTGACCCACGATACAGGGTATCACTCAGAGGGTGTGATCTTTCCCAGCTGAAACAGGAGAATGCCGGCACGACCTAAAAAGAAAACCAACAGTACAGTCAGCCCAGTATACGGACTTGCACTAAATGTAGTTTTTGTAGGGCTGAAAAACTCACAGTCCTTGCCGTGGTTCCGGACACCTATAAATAAAATGATATATTCCTATCAATAAACAAGGTTCCGCTGTACCTGTAATGTAAATCTAGCATATCGCCGCTAGTGCGCTGTACTCACTGTCAGCTGGTCTAGGTGCCGATCACAGGATCCCGGGAGGTGCGCAACCCGCAGTGGCGGGGAGCCGGAGTGATTCTAACCGGCTGCAATGCGCTCACCTTCCGGGTCCCTCGGTGTCTGGCGTCATATCCTGGAGCCTCCGTGTGACGTCGGCAGTGCCCGCCTCACTCTGATGCCCACAGGAGGCGGGTCAAAATGCCGAATACACTACTATGATTCAGGGCCGGATTCAGGTATGTATGGGAGTGACTTATTGCTAGTTATAGAGTATACTTACTCCTGTATGACTGGTTATATATTGCTGAATGAACCAATGGGAGTAATAACAATAATTGGCATTGAAACACTAAAATTGCAAAGAGTGCCTAAACAGGGGTATATAAAAACCAATCGCGAGCATGTCGCAGTGTAAACGTGCCATTTAAAAATGAAATAGGCACAAGGTCCCGCAAGATAAGGGTACACATGCCGGATGATCATGACCGGATATACCCCAGAATAAAGACCACATTATTCATTAAAAAGGTGCCTAAATTGGTCATACCATGATCTAAATAAATTATACTTATCCCAAAGGTTAAACTAGGATAGCCCCAAATAAGAACAGCCCATATCAAAAACTCCTCTATTGTACTTCTTATTACATGTATTTACATGTACATGAAATCAGCAGACGGATGTAGGGGGCAAAGCCCCCAGAGAAAAACATTTTTTTTATATATAAAATTGTTGGTCCCCATTCAGACACAAGGGTGGTCCCCCTGGGATTCTAACAAAAAATAGGGGGAAACAAGGGGAATGATAGGGGCCTAGGGATCCTAGACTTACCCTGCACTAACTCAGGCCCTATGCCCTAGGCGGTGTTATCGCCCTAATAAGGGCGGCCCCGCTCACGTTCCTCCTACTTGGCCTAGCTCATACTAAGTAAATAAGGTGACACTAACTTGAAGACCCACTAGGGTCTCAACTAACTACCTATTAGTCACCAATAAGGGGGACCACATGCCTTTCTGGAAGGGGACATCACAAAAAGGGAGCAAAACTTAATTGGTCATTGAGACCTCTAGGGTTAAATGTGCCCATCTCAAAAATCCATCTACTCTCCCTTTGAAGGAGGAGTCTTTCTAAGTTACCCCCTCTCGGGGACGGACGAATGAGCTCCAACCCCAGGAACTTGAGTTGTGTACAACAACCACTATGGACCAAATTCATGTGGCGGGCCAGGGATGTGTCCCTCTTTTTAAAAAAACGGATATTGGAACATCTTGGCGATGTCAAACATAAGAGGGACACATCCCTGGCCCGCCACATGAATTTGGTCCATAGTGGTTGTTGTACACAACTCAAGTTCCTGGGGTTGGAGCTCATTCGTCCGTCCCCGAGAGGGGGTAACTTATGATAGACTCCTCCTTCAAAGGGAGAGTAGATGGATTTTTGAGATGGGCACATTGAACCCTAGAGGTCTCAATGACCAATTAAGTTTTGCTCCCTTTTTGTGATGTCCCCTTCCAGAAAGGGATGTGGTCCCCCTTATTGGTGACTAATAGGTAGTTAGTTGAGACCCTAGTGGGTCTTCAAGTTAGTGTCACCTTATTTACTTAGTATGAGCTAGGCCAAGTAGGTGGAACGTGAGCGGGGCCGCCCTTATTAGGGCGATTACACCGCCTAGGGCATAGGGCCTGAGTTAGTGCAGGGTAAGTCTAGGATCCCTAGGCCCCTATCATTCCCCTTGTTTCCCCCTATTTTTTGTTAGAATCCCAGGGGGACCACCCTTGTGTCTGAATGGGGACCAACAATTTTATATATATAAAAAAAAATGTTTTTCTCTGGGGGCTTTGCCTCCTACATCCGTCTGCTGATTTCATGTACATGTAAATACATGTAATAAGAAGTACAATAGAGGAGTTTTTGATATGGGCTGTTCTTATTTGGGGCTATCCTAGTTTAACCTTTGGGATAAGTATAATTTATTTAGATCATGGTATGACCAATTTAGGCACCTTTTTAATGTATAATGTGGTCTTTATTCTGGGGTATATCCGGTCATGATCATCCGGCATGTGTACCCTTATCTTGCGGGACCTTGTGCCTATTTCATTTTTAAATGGCACGTTTACACTGCGACATGCTCGCGATCGGTTTTTATATACCCCTGTTTAGGCATTCTTTGCAATTTTAGTGTTTCAATGCCAATTATTGTTATTACTCCCATTGGTTCATTCAGCAATATATAACCAGTCATACAGGAGTAAGTATACTCTATAACTAGCAATAAGTCACTCCCATACATACCTGAATCCGGCCCTGAATCATAGTAGTGTATTCGACATTTTGACCCGCCTCCTGTGGGCATCAGAGTGGGGAAGGCACTGCCGACGTCACACGGAGGCGCCAGGATATGACGCCAGACAGCGAGGGACCCGGAAGGTGAGCGCATTGCAGCCGGTTAGAATCACTCCGGCTCCCCGCCACTGCGGGTTGCGCACCTCCCGGGATCCTGTGATCGGCACCTAGACCAGCTGACAGTGAGTACAGCGCACTAGCGGCGATATGCTAGATTTACATCACAGGTACAGCGGAACCTTGTTTATTGATAGGAATATATCATTTTATTTATAGGTGTCCGGAACCACGGCAAGGACTGTGAGTTTTTCAGCCCTACAAAAACTACATTTAGTGCAAGTCCGTATACTGGGCTGACTGTACTGTTGGTTTTCTTTTTAGGTCGTGCCGGCATTCTCCTGTTTCAGCTGGGAAAGATCACACCCTCTGAGTGATACCCTGTATCGTGGGTCACTCAGTAATACCATGTTTATTTAAATGTGATACTCTTATTATCTCTATTATTCTGATATTCTCCTGAGAACACTCTTGATTGGAGTAGAAACGCGTTGAGAATTATATTTCTTATTAGAGATTCATGACTAAATATGTGTATCTACACATTAGATTCATGATAAATCCACCAAATGGGTGGTGATCCTAACAGATCCTGTGTCGCATGATTTTATTTTTATGTGGGTATAATCACTTTGCACATATTGGTGTGTTTTAGTAAGCATATATTAAAAGTTATGTCTTAAATAGCACTTCCCCCACACCTTTATATTTATTTAGAGGTTTTTTCATATTGTTTATGCTGGGAGGCAACTTGACCCCTTGTAGGTCTGTACAGTATTTTACATGCTGCTGATAAGACTTTAAACAAAAACCCTGACCCTCACAAATGGGGGTAGTTAAGGGTTGAATTAACTATCCTATATTTTAATTGGGCATATAAGTAACATGTCACCAAGTGTTATCGAAATATCTCCAGCCGTTTGGAAGTTATGCAGTAACATATATTTCCCATAGACTTGTATGGGACTTTAAACAAAAACCCCGGCCCTGGCAAATGGGGCTGAGTAAGGGTTAAATTACCTATCCTATGTTTGTTGTTGATTTATAAGTAAAATGTGTTCCAAGTTTCATGTTAATATCTTTAGCCGTTTGTCTTCTACTTGTGAGCTTAGATTTGCTTAGGACTTGATAAAGGGAGGAATCCCGAAAGCTTGTCTCTACAAAATTCTGTTAGTCCAATAAAAAAATGTATTACAAGATACTGCAACATTTTATGATATATATATATATATATATATATATATATATATATATATATGATCAGGAATTTGCCATTTCCACATAAGTGGGATTTCAACATATCAGACATGCATGGCTGGATCACACCGGCTGCATGTCATTGTATGCTGACAGTTTATAAAAGTATAAAAATAAAAGTTTTTTCAATAAATTAATGAAGTGTAAAATAAATTAAATAATTGCCCCTTTCCGAATAAAACCCCATATAAATCACCCCCCCCCCCCTAAAAATTTTTTTTATTTTTTTTTAAATGGCTAAACCTATACAAAATAGGTATCACCACATTCATAATGGCTTGTTCAATAATGGTATTTATCCCGCACGGTGAACGCCTTAAAAAAATTTAAATAAAAAAAGTTCATCAATCGCAAATTTTTATCCAAAACATGGAGTAAAAAAGATAGCATGAATCACAAAAATAGTACCAATAAAATAAAATAAGCACTCACACATTGACGTTGGACACAAAAAAGGGAAAAAAAGATTTTGTTGTGAAAAGGAAAAAAAACATAAAAAGCTCAATAAATTGAGTATCGTCATAAGGCAGAGGTATTACCACTTAAAGAGACACATGCCAGATTTGAAAAATTGGACCCTGTCATTAAGGTAAAAACAGGCGGCATCCTTAAGGGGTTAAAGAAGTGTCCATATTATGCTAAGGTCAACCCAGCTTTATGGTTAAGTATAAGTAAAACTTCTAAGAAGTGAAATTTTACTTGGAGAATTAGTAGGTATAGCACATATAGCCATTAGTAGGTATAGCAGTGGTTCAAACTGCGGAATCTCCGGACAGAAATTTTCCATCTAGAGATTCTAAGTGTGGCCAGTCGGAATCAGTCGGTGCTAGGACTGCGCGGACATTGCAGTCCCCAATAGACTACAATGTGTTCCTCGAGGATAATCCGCCTGAAGAAAGAGCAACGCCATTCTTCAGGCGGATATTTTAAAGCAGATTTTCCGTTCACAAATTCCGCTTAAAAAATTCCGAAGTGTGAATTAGTGAACGAAAACCCATTCACTATACTATACATTTTAGTAAGCAGAAATTCTGCCTGCAATTTCAAAGCAGAATTGCAGGCAGAAATTCCATAGTCTAAACCTAGCCTTAGTAATTATATGGAACCGTATGCAATAACAGGGTATAGCAGACACAACAAGGTCAACATTTCTCAAATCACCCCCATAAGGGTGCGTTCCCACAGGGCGTATAAGCAGCGTATTTGACGCTGCGCAAAATTTATGGCAGCAGCGGGAAATACGCTGCGTATCCCTTGCTCACTATACACACAGGGCTTTCCGGCGGCAGCCCTATGTGTGCAGTGAGTTTTGGAGGTGGGGCCGCGTGTCACAGTCACGCCGGGACACGGCCCCACCTCCAAAACTCACTACACACATAGGGCTGCCGCCGGAAAGCCCTGTGTGTATAGTGAGCAAGGGATACGCAGCATATTTCCCGCTGCTGCCGTAAAATTTGCGCAGCGTCAAATACGCTGAGTATACGCCCTGTGGGAACGCACCCTAAAAGAGTCTAAAAGAGGCAATCCTGCAATTCAAACTCATCAACGAAAATAGTAACAATCCAAATCCCATTTCCATCTTCTAGAACAGTTACTTTTTTTTGTCCCTATAGCCATTCTCTGCCCTGTGCTGCAATGTTCAACCAGGATCAGGGTGGGACATTCATTCTTCCATAAAGGCTGGGTTCACACCACGTTTTTACAATACAGTTCCCGCATCAGGCTTTTGATAAAAAAAACTGATTCCTCAAAACCTAACTAAACTGTATCAAAACGTGTGTACAAATTTTAATCCTTATATGGCTAAAAACCATCCGGTTTGATGTCCGGTTGCATCCGTTTTTTAAGAAAAAAACATATACGTTTTTAACTTTTCATTCCATTGTAAATAAAGATTCACTTGTTTGATTGAAATTCCGAGTAAAAAAACTGTGCAAAGTCAAAAACCTTATGGTGAAAACCGGATGGAACCGTACAAACATACGGTTCTGTGCAGGACCCATTGACTCCCATGTTAAAAAAAAAACATATACGGTTTCCATACGGTTTCTCACCTGGACCAAAAACCGTGGTAGGCTACAGTTTTGAGTACAGGAAAAAAACTGACAAAACCATTCAGGATGCAAAACGGACACAACCGGATACATCTTTTGGCATATAGTTTTCAATGGAGAGTCAATGCATCCGGTTTTCAATACAGTTCCCTAAGGTTTTCAAATTGAAATTGTATGTGGGAACTGTATTGCAAAAACGTTGTGTGAACCCAGCCAAAGTTTTAATGTGGCGACCATATTATTCCTTCCAACCATCCTTGTAATCAACAGACACCATAATGCTGACATTGAGGAACACTTAGAAACACTTGGAAAGCTCTGTTCTTTGACATTCATGCAAATAAAGTTGGCAATGAGCTAACCCTTTGGATTTACCTTGATTCCTTTATTGAATGCTAGTAACATGTTGTCTAATTGTTATTTAATCAGAATTAGGCTAAGTTTCTACTTGTTTTTTTTGTGGCCCAAAAAAACGCAACAAAAAATGCCAGAAAAAAACGCCACAGCCAAGCAAGTTTTTTGCTTTTGAGTGGAAAATGCATTTTTGGCCCCTTTGATGTTTTTTTCAAAATTTGCTGTGTACCAAAAAAAAAAAAAAAAAAAAAAGATGCCATAGTGATGGAAAAAAAAATAATTTTACGAAATTAAAAAAAATTATAATTTAACTTAATTTTTAAACAGGGATCAATTTATGTGGGCGGGCAGAGCACTAAAAATGTAGTCGGCAATAATACAAATGTAGTTTGTGTGTGTTTTTCACTTTTTTTTCCTTTTTTTTTTTTAAATATTTTTTAGGTAGTACTAATACTCCCAGCTTGGAACAGACTGTTCCATGATGGGAGTAGTAGTTTTCTGTACTTGTAGACATATCGCCCCGGGTGTCACTCCTGACACCCAATGCGATTGTCCATAATATAGCAGCGATACGGAGCGGCTCTATACAGCGCTCGCATCTCTGCTCTGTACTCCGGCCAGTGATGTGAATAGAACACCCAGAGTGGGGATAGGCCAGATGGTGGCAGCCAATCACCGCTCTCAGCGGGAAATATGAATGGTGAGTGGCCGGCCAGAGTATAGTGCAGAGATGTGACCGCAGGAGAAAGCCACTCCGCATCTCAAGGATGAAAGATTATCGCAGCGGGTGTCAGGAGTGATACCCACCGTGATCTGTCCTTAACTGCAGGTACTACTACTCCCAACATGGAGCACACTCTGATCCATGCTGGGAGCTGTAGTACCTGCATTAATAGACAGATTGCAGCGAGTGTCATTTCTGATCCTCCTGTATAATGTATAGATGCGGCCGGCAGCTCTTCCATGGTACTCTGCACTGACTTATATATACACCTATTCATATTTCCCGCAGAGAGCTGTGATTGGCTGGAACCATCTGGCCAATCACAGCTCTCTGTCGAAAATATGAATAGGTGTATATATACGGAAGTGCAGGGGACCATAGAAGAGCGTCCGGCCACATCTATACATTATACAGGAGGATTGCAACTGGTGTCAGAAGTACATGTACTATTACTCCCATCATGGAACAGTGTGTTAAATGCTGGGAGTAGTACTACCTAAAAAATGTAAAAGAAAAAAGTGAAAAACACACACAAAATACATTTTTATTATTGTCAGCTACATTTCTAGTGCTCTGCCTGCCCACATAAATTGATGCCTGCTTTAAAAATTAATAAAAATGTTATTATAATAAAAGATACATTTCGTTAGATACAAATTTTTTCATCACTACTGTATCTTTTTTATTCTTTTTTTTTTAATAGTACCCTATGACATTTTATTAAAAAAGGTATCTCCATCACTTTTTGGATCCAAAAAAAGAATAAAAACCACCTGCAAAAAACCCAAAGTTAAAACCCACATGGTGCTTTTCTTGGCCTTTTTTTGCTAAAAATGTAGCTAACAATAATAAAAAATGAAGAAAGGGGCCATTTAAATGTAAAAATTATATATATTTTTTATAATTAATTTTGTTAAAGTTTTTATTAATAATGGATTTAATAATGTATTGAATAAAATGTGTGTGTTTTTCACTTTTTTAATTTATTTTTTACATTTTTGTTCCACGATGAGAGTAGCAGTACCTGTAATAATTGACAGATCGCAGCGAGTGTCACTACTGACACCTGCTGGTATAAGCTCTGGTATAAGCTACAGAAGCAGTGGCAGCCACACTTGTCTGGTCCCCTGCCCGACATTATACTCCGTTGTGATGTGAAGTTCTCTTCACTTCACAGATTCATATTTCCTGCTGAGAGCTGTGATTGGCCGGATAGTGTTGGCCACTCACAGCTCTCAGTGGCATATACAAATATGTGATGTGAAGATAACCTCATATCACAGCAGAGTATAGTGTGGGCAGGGGACCAGACAAGTGCGCTGCCGCTCGCTTCTATAGCTTATACCAGAGGATAGCAGAGGGTGTCAGGAGTGACACCTGCTGTGATCTGTCCCTTACTGCAGGTACTACTACCCATAACATGGAGCACACTCCTTGCTGGGAGCTGTAGTACCTGCATTAATAGACAGTTTGCAATGGGTGTCAGAAGTGACACCAGGGCCATCTGTCTGTTAGTACAGGTAATACAACTCCCAGCATGGAGCAGAGTGTACTCCATGTTGGGAGCAGTAGTATCTGCAGTAAGGGACAGATCACAGCAAGTGTTACTCCTGACACCTGTTGCGATCCTCCTGATGTGAATTTTGGGACTCAGCTGTGCTCACGGCTACAGAATCGGGAGAACAGCTGATGCTGAGCAGTAGATATACGTTGGATATCTACTGCCCAGCAAGAACTTACAGTGAGCCTGCAACTTAACCCCTTGCTGAGCTGTGCGCAATGCGCCAGCCCGGCAAGGAAAGAGTTAACTTACACTGCTGGACAGTGTAGGTTAACCCTTTGGGTGGTATACAATATTTACAGCTATATATATATATATATATATATATATATAGCTGTATATAGTGTATACAGAAGATGAAGAAGTCCCCTTACCTCCCTCCAGACCTGGCTTGGTCCATGTATCTCTGCCCGCTAGTGATGACATCATTAGGATGCGGAGTTACAGACGGGAGCCAGGCTGGTAAGTCTGAAGCTCTGTTCACATTGTGCATTTTGTATAATGTGAACAGACCCTTCTGGCAGTGTCTTCCTAGACATGGAGACTCAAGCTGTTGCTAAACTACAACTTCCAGCATGGTGGGAGTTGTAGTTTTGCACTAATTGAAGCCTCCCTGTTTGGGTTGACATTGCATTATGAGTGGAGAGTGGTAAAAATGTCCTAACCAATTTTTTGTGTTTTTTTTTTCTTCACATCTCAGATCCCTGTATGCAGAGGATTACAGCAGATTCAATGGATTATGGCGTATGAACTTTTTTTTTTTTTTTCTTTTAATAAAATGGCTAACGAGGATTGTGGGGGAGTGTTTTTTTTTAAATAAAATAATTTTTCCAATGTGTCGTGTTTTTTTTAAATTGAATTTTTAGGCTTAGTAGTGGAAGCCATTTTATTGACAGAATCCATTACTAAGCGGGGACTTAGCATTAGCCCTTAAAACTGCTAGCGCTAACCCCCAATTATTACCCCGGTACCCACTGCCACAGGGGTGGCGGGAAGAACCGGTACCAACAGGCCCGGAGCGTCAAATATGGCGCTCCTGGGCCTAGGCAGTAACAGGCTGGTATTATTTTGGCTGGGGAGGGCCAGTAACAATGGTCCTCGCCCACCCTGGAAACGTCAGGCGGCTGCTGGTATCTGGCTGTGAATGAAAATACAGAAAAACCCTATACATTTTTTTTCATAAATAAATAAATAAAAATTAAAAAAAGCACAGGGTTCCCCCGTATTTTTATTCTCAGCCAGATACCAACCAAACAGCAACAGCCTGACGTTACTAGGGTGGGCGTGGACCATTGTTACTGGCCCTCCCCAGCCTAAATAACGCCAGCCTGTTACCGCCTAGGCCCAGGAGCACCATTTATGACGTTCCAGGCCTGTTGGTACTGGCTCTTCCCGGCACCCATGTGGTGGTGGGTAACGGGATAATAATTGGGGGCTAGCGCTGTTTTGGGGGCTAACGCTAAGCCCAGCTTAGCAATAAGACGGCTTCCACTACTATGCCTGAAAATTCAATAAAAAAAAAACATGACACATTGGAAAAATTATTTTATTTAAAAAAACACTTCCCCACAGCCCTTGCTAACCATTTTATTAAAAGAAAAAAAATCCAGTTCATCCACCATAATCCATCGATACCTCTGTAATTCTCTGCATACACGGATCTGAAATGAGAAGAAAAAATAAATAAATTGGTTAGGACATTTTTGGCGCTCTCTGCTGGGGAAAGCGCTCATAATGCAATGTCTACCCAAACAGGGAGCCTCCAATTGAGGCAAAACTACAACTCCCAGCATGCCCAGACAGCCTTTGGCTGTCTGGGCATGCTGGGAGTTGTAGTTTAACAACAGCTGGAGTCTCCCTGTCTGGGAACACACTGCCAGAAGGGTCTGTTCACATTATACAAAAACGGAAAATGTGAACAGAGCCTCACACCCTTACAAGCCTGGCACCTGTGTGTAGTTCCGCCCCCTAATGACATCATCACTAGGGGCAGAGTTACAGGGAGCAAGGGAGGTAAGTGTACCTTGTCTTCTTTATACACTATATATAGCTATCTGTAGGTGAGTAGTGATGCTATACATCACTCCTCATATCCTTACACTCTTTGGACTGGGCCCTCAGCATCCAACCCACAGAGTGGTACCCTGGAGGCAGTGAGAAAACTGTCACAGGGTACAAAATTGGCCGTTTCCACACAACAGAAAAAAGGCTGGAACGACTGCCAAAATGCAGGAAAAAGCTGTGGCAGTTTTTCTGGCATTTTTGCTGGCATTTTTTTAGGTATAAAAAAATATATCTATATAAACAAGTGGAAACCTAGCCTTATAATGGGGCTCATCTTCTGCAATGAGTTGAGCAGCAAGCCAGAGAGTGTCTGTGTGACATGTCAAAAGTAACAATGATGCTTTAATTAAAACACATTTGCTAATTAGCTCCTAGAAAAGTCATTAACACTGAGATTGTCGACTCAATAGTATGAACAGTACAACTATTTGTGGCTATAATTGTGAAATAATAAATAATCAGACCATATTTTATTAGCATTTATTGCTAAAATATAGGTTATTCCAAGGGGTTCACTTTCTTTTTCTTGCAACTGTATTTGCCTAAATGTCAAAACACTATGATTGGTGTGAACATTTTGTTATTGAAGCATCCCTCTCTCAATATCTTCCCTTTTTCCAGTAGTTCATAAAGCATACTTACAGAAAGTAAATGAACTATGAGATTGACAAGGGATTACTTGAGCTTTGGATTTTTAACCTGTTACCAAGCAAGTAGACTTAGGGATCAGTAAGGTCTAGGGAGGGATCATGGTTCGAATATAGAATCGTTACATCTCTGAAGAATTGATTTAGTAATTAACACAGTAGAGTAGACTAAATAAGATGCATATTGATTGAGGTTTGGAATAAAAAATTGGAAACCACCATCCCTGCTTCTAGTTTTATTAAAATATTACAATCTTCCTTGTTGCTAGTGAAACCACAGTTTTGCTTATCCACTTAAGGACCAAGGAAAATTCCTGCATCTCAAACTTGCAGCAGAAAACTTGCTGTAAACCCCTGCCTGTGTGAATGTACCCTGTATCAATCACGTGATCATGAGGCGCCACCCATGCCACCTCACTCCTGCTGGGTAAGGGTGAATGGGGCTCCATACTCGTACGCCCGTGGGAATTCCGGTTCCTGCCACTCACCGGGTGGGGACTGGCCTGGATGCCTGCTAAAATCATTCAGCAGGCACCCCGTGAAAACTCCTGGAGGGGTTCTGAGACACACACTCCCCCCACACACACACACATGTCGCCGGTCAGTATTGATTTGTGGCGATTCTGGGTCAATCGGGTCTCTGGTGACCCGGAAAAAAGGGTGAATGGAGCCCCATTCACCCTTACCCAGCAGGAGTGAGGTGGCACGGGTGGCGCCTCATGATCACGTGATTGATACAGGGTACATTCACACAGGCGGGGGTTTACAGCAAGTTTTCTGCTGCAAGTTTGAGATGCAGGAATTTTCTGCTGCAGTTCAAACTCCCATTAAAAGGTAAAGTTGGGTTCTACACCAGCATGTTAGTGTAAAAAAATGTAATTTTTTACACTAACATGCTGGTGTTGCCCCATATTTTAATTTTCACAAGAGGTAAAAGGAAAAAAAAAGACCCCCAAAATTTGTAAAATTTGGAAATGCCCCATATGTAGACGTAAAGTGCTCTGCGGGCACACAACATGGCTCAGGAATGAGAGCGCACTATGTACATTTGAGGTCTAAATTGGTGATTTGCACAGGGGTGGCGGATTTGACAGCGGTTCTGACATAAACGCAAAACAGTAAATACCCACATGTGACCACATTTTGGAAACTACACCCCTCACGGAACGAAACAAGGGGTATAGTGAGCCTTAACACCCCACAGGTGTTTGACGAATTGGATGTGAAAATGAAAAAAAAAAATCACTAAAATGCTGGTTTTACCCTATTTTTACAAAACAAAAATCCAAAATTTGTAGCCCCATTTCTTCTGATTATATAAATACCCCATTTGTGGATGTAAAGTGGTCTGCAGGCGAACTACAATGCTCAGAAGAAAAGGAGCGCCTTTGGGCTTTTGGAGAGAGAATGTGTCAGAAATTGAAGGCCATGTGCATTTACAAAGCCCCCATAGTGCCAGAACAGTGGACCCCCCCCAACATGTAACCCCATTTTGGAAACTTCACCCCGCACGTAATGTAATAAGGGTTGCAGTGAGCATTGACACCCCACAGGTGTCTGACAGAGTTTTGGAACAGTGGTCCGTGAAAATGTAAAATTTTATTTTTCATTTGCACAGCAATTCACAGATTTTAGCAGAGGAACTTCTGGGTGAGATATCTCAGGACTAGTGTTGAGCGGCATAGGCCATATTCGAATTTGCGATATTTCGCGAATATATGGATGAATATTCGTCATATATTCGCAAAATTCGCATATTCGTAATATTCGTGTTCTATTTTCGCATATGCGAAAAGTTGCATATAGGAAAATTTTCATATGTGAAAATTAGTATATAAAAAAATTGCATATGCAAAACTTCGCATATGCGAAAATTAGCATATGCAAATTTCCACAAATGCGAAAATTCGCACGCCAGTCTCACATAGTAGTATTAGAGTCTTCTTTACACCACGCAAGCTGGAAGCAGAGAGGGATAATCACTGTGATGTGTATTGTAAAAAAAAAAAAAATATGAATATTCGTAATTGCGAATATATATTGCTATATTCGCGAATATTCGCGAATTTGCGATATTCGCAAATAAAATTTGCATTGCGAATATTCGCGAGCAACACTACTCAGGACCTACTGAACATATTTAGGTTAGTGACCCCTCATTGGACTCCTGTTCACCCTATAACTCACTGTATTGGGTTTAGTATGGATGAACAGGCTGACATTTTCCCTTTAATAATATTTTTACAATGGGGAGATCAATGCTGGACTTTCAATTTAAAGCTCTACATCAAATAAATAGCGATCAAGTCATTAAAGGGAGTCTGGCAGTAGATTTATGCTGCCTGAACAACGTATAGCCTCATATTCTGACAAGCTCTCTCAGCAATGAACAGTGCTACATTTTAAAGGGGTTTTCCTCACAAAGCAAAGTTGTTAAAATCAGATGTGTGTGTGTACAAATGTGTAGTTTGGGTAAAAAAACCTACCTGACTGTACTGTTCTTCTCCCTCGTGAATCTGATCGCTTCCTGGTTTTCTCTCTGAACTCCCTGCTGTTACCATACAGCAGAGCACACAATCCCCCTTACTTTCATATACAGTAGAGACTAACAGTACATTTAAAAAAATGTGACAACAGCGACCATATGTCGCACACCTAACTCATTTAGCGCTGCTGCCAGCCACCATTATACCTTATGCATTTTCTCCAGAGCAAGCCTGATCTGATGAAGGTCACTTTTGACCAAAACGTTTTCTAAATACCAGATTGCGGACAAATAAAGCCACTTTATTCACAAGTGCCAAGTCTTTTTCTGATGTATATGCTTATATGGAGTGGGATCCTGCTTGAAAATGTGGATAGAGCTGTATTTTGCAAATAGAGGTTTTGATAAGTGACCAGAAATACTGGAATTCCTCATCTACACAGACATGACAAGAACATTTTGCTGAAATATGCAAGGAACCATGTCTGGAGGTTTAGGCTGGAACTGAGGTTTTTTTTGCAAAAACGCCATTAAAAACGCCAATTTTCCCGCATCCAGATGTTAGCTGCAAGTCAATAGTAAACTGCAAAATGCCAGATTCACTTGGCGTTTTTCAGTTTGTCATTTTTTTTTTATCCTTTTGGCGTTTTTTCTGCAATTTCGGGCTCAGAGGCTGGATTTTCCAAACGCCCGACAAAACCTAGTTTGGCGTTTTTTGCCCTGAAATCGTGGCGTTTTCCTCCCATAGAAGTCTATTGGAGAGCAAAAACGCCAAGAAAAACGCCATGTTGGTTTTAAATTTTGCGTTTTTGCAGGCGGTTTTTATTCTTTTTTGGACTTTAGCGATCCCAAAAAATTATGGAGATAACTTTTTTATTAAAATTTCGTAGGGTACAATAAAAATTTTTTCTAAAAAAGATACATTAGTGATGGAAAAAATTGTATCTAACAAAATTTATCTTATTTATTATGAAATGTTTATTAATTTTAAATATGTAGTGTGTGTGTGTTTTTCACTTTTTATTTTTTTTTATTTTTTAGGTAGCACTACTACTCCCAGCATGGAACACACTGTTCCATGATGGGAGTAGTAGTTACCTGTACTTATTGACAGATCGCCAGGGTTTGTTGCGATCCTCCTGTATAATAGATAGATGCGGCGGCCGCTCTTCTCTGGTCCCCTGTACTGCCGTATATATACACATATTCCTATTTCCCGCAGAGCTGTGATTGGCCAGATGGTTCCAGACAATCACAGCTCTCTGTGAGAAATAGTAATATGTGTATATATACGGCGTGCAGGGGACCATAGGAGAGCGGCCGCGGCATCTATATTTACAGGAGGATCACACATCTATACAGGAAGATCACAGCGGGTGTCAGGAGCGATACCCGCAGTGATCTTTCCTTAACTACAAGTACTACTACTCCCTACATGGAGTACACTCTGCTCCATGCTGGGAGCTGTAGTACCTGCATTAATAGACAGATCACAGCGGGTGTCAGAAGTTACACTCGCTGCGATCTGTCTATTAATGCAGGTACTACAGCACCCAGCATGGAGCAGAGTGTACTCCATGTTGGGAGAAGTAGTGCCTGTTTAAGGATACATCACAGTGGATGTCACTACTGACACCCGCTGTGACCGTCCTATAGCAGAGATGGAGTGGCTGTATACATCGCTCGCATCGCTGTGTTCCATGCTGGGAGTAGTAGTACTACATAAAAAATGTGAAAAAAAAGAGAAAAAAAGTTAAGCACACACACTTTACAAAAAAATGTATTAAAATTTTGTTATAAAAAATAAACATTGAGTTAAATTTTTTATATCCCTACTGCATCCTTTTTTTTAAATGTTAAAAATTTTTTTTGGTACCCAACAATTTTGTCAAAAACATTCTAATACAAACATGTGTGATAACATTGTACCAGCAGAGGAATCTTGAAAGTGGACCTGTCAGCAATATCATAGTCAGCCATACCTAAAAAGGCACTTGCTGCCTTCAGAAAATCTTTACATCGCAACCACCTGTGGGATGTTTAGAATTTTTTTCCGATCCATCGATCTCTCCCATGAATTTAGGCTCAGGCCTTTACAATTGGCAGTGTCTGACATGCCAAATCTTAGACAAGACAGAATATGCCTTCCACTACTTTTTAGATTCTATAGAAAAGATTTATATATGTTTTGGCTTACGTTGGGCCAATGTTAGTCCTTACCAAAGGTAATTTGAGATTTTACTTTGCAGTGGTTATAAATTTATCAAGTGCAAATGTTGAACAAAAAGTCAAAAAACCCTAAAAAACACAGCAACAGTGTGACTTTTCTGCACCATTCTTCACCATCATGTGATTAAAAATTTTTTGCCAATACAATTTGCTTTGCAAAGCAAGTTTGGTAGGTTTTGCCTAGGTGCGCGAAATTTAACAAGCCAAAAAGACATAAATTTGGTGCACATAGGCATTCACAAAGGCAAATAAACACAAAGGACTTAAAAAAAATGCTTACCTAAGTAAGACATTGATAAAAGTTCCCCTATGAATCTACCCACCACCTCCACTGATCAAAAATACACACAATGACTGCGGCCACGCCCCCTCCTCTAGACTTGCAGTAAGGGGGTGGGGCGTGATGTCACGAGGGGGCGGGACCGTGACATCACGATCCTCTGGTCCCTGTATCGTCAGTCATCAGGCACGGAGCAAACTTCGGCTCCGTGCTGTAGATGACAAGGGGGCAGCAGGAGAGATTGCGAAGGTCCCCAGCAGAGGGACCCCCGCGATCAGACATCTTATCCCCTATCCTTTAAAAAAAAAGTCCTTTTTTATTTCTGGTTTAGAAGTTTGACATCGTGTTTTACAAGGTCCCCCTCACTTTGTCAGGTAATTACAGTGATATTCATTGCAGGGTTTATGTACACATTTAAAGATTTATGTAAAAATGTGCGGTAGAAATTCCTTGTCAAAGGTCATGGATGACATCACAGTGGAGGAGGGGGATGTGTACCGCCACTGCCGATGATACCACCGAGTATATTCCATTCCATTATTACCTGTTGCAGAGTATTCTCTCTTAGACAATTAACAGTGCAGGATGAAAAAATACAGAATACAGATGTGGTGGCCCAGTATGGGAGGTGTTGCCCCGTACTCTTTCTGCCCTGTCAGGCAGCCTCCGTACAGGGTCTGTAGGCCCCCTTGCATCTGTCCCCCCATGTAAATATGTTTCTAATGTATTATACCATGTAATATGTTCAGAAAGTGTTGTCACTTTAAGACTGTTTACCATGTGACTTTTCATGTGATTGTTACCCAGGAGGTACCAGTGACCAGGTGATCCCAGCGGTGACCTATGGGCTCCCTGCTAGTCTTCCCCATATAAGCCCTTGGTGGAGCTAGCTCTCTTTCTTTCTCTAAAAGTCTTTGCTGAGGTCAAGTCGAGTCCTAGAGAGTGTCCAGAGTCATTGGAGGCCTCAAGTCCAGTCTGCAGCCACAGTCAATTGCAAGTAAGCTACAGTCATAGCTTTGTCAGTCATCAGTCAAGTCAAATCAGTCCCTGTCAGCAACTGTCAAGTCAGCGTGGCCTGCATTAAATTGTCCAGTTCTACTACAAGTCCCAGCAAGCCCCTAAGATCTCTGAGTCACTGGTCACCTCCATGGGCCCTGGCTGGACTGTATAGACTTTACCCTCTGTCTACCCTCAGTAAAGCTACCGTTATCTGTAACTTGGCATTGGAGTCATTATTGCCACCATGCCTAGCCCAAGATCTAGCGGTATACCTTTGCGTGGTATCGGGGATAAACTATGCCCTGGTGTCACGAATAAAAGGGGTTAATGCCATCTGCCCCTAGGGTAACAACATCAGCCCTCATAACACCCCATTACCACACAGAATTTTCTGTATTCTGTATTTTTCATTCTGTATTTTATTATTATGTATTTTTTCATCCACTTTGACCTCATTCAACTTAATTTGGATGCAATGTAGAGGCAGAGTATAGCAGTTTATGCAATACTATGCCTGCCTGCATGAGCTAGTGATTCAGGGTTCGAGTGGATATTCACTTTAACTGCCTCAGACATTTGTATTTTTCAATGTTTACAGAAATCAGATCTTAGAAAATGTATCATCCAAGGTCAATGCATTCTTCAATATGATCATAAGCATCATGCGATGAGGAGCATTATCCCAGTAACAACTTATATTGAAATGATGAACAAATACTTATATGATGACACTGAAATGTTTTAAAAATAATGTCATGCAAAATTATTCCACTGAGTAATCTGAAGATGTAAAGAGATAATGGAAAAACAGTCAGACTCCATGAGAATACAAATTTGGAAAGATCTTCTTTACTCTTTATTTCAACTTGACCTTATTTTATAAACAACTGTTCTTCCTTTTTCTTTTAGCACATACATCTTACTAATTAAAAAGTGAACTAGAACTTATTTTTATAAACTCCATATTTACATAGGCCCCAACAGAGACCACCATTTGACTTCATATCGTGCCCCATTCTTTAATTAGAGCTGGCATGGAGCAGCGCTTGCCAAATCTGTGGCTATAAAACAAGATTTTATACCATCCGCGGAGGAAAGAACCAAATGTCCAGCTGTAGTGTTCCGGACCTTTGTCTTTTGGCAGCAATATCATGCGGATTGTGTCTGTAGAGTCTGCATTGTGTGATACCATGCTGCGTGCTGCCTGGCGATGCGTTGCACTGAGAGAAAAAACTTGACGTGACTAAGAGATAGCAGACATGTCTTGTCAAGGGCTAGAGTTTGAAGGAATACTAAACAGCTTGTCTTGCCTTATGCTGATCTTCTTTAAGAAGAAGTTCCCTAGTGAAGATGTGCACTGGCAGGTTTTTCTGAAGTTTATAGGGAGAGTATTAAGTAATAACTGACAAGACGTATCAACAAGCTACCTTCTGGAGCTGACTGAAGTCTCTTTTGACATGGAGTAGTAACTACTGCACAAATCAAGGAAACTATATATTGTATAGAATATATATCAGTCATCTAGTGACAAACCTATGGTGAACCCCCAGCATGACAGGTGTTGCTTGTGAATTTTAAAGTGGGAAGTTTGATCAGTTGAATCCACATCTGATCTGTTTTTATTTACTCTGTTTACCGGTAGATACAAATGATAGGTAGGTAGAAAGATAGATAGTTAGGTAGAAAGATAGATAGATAGATAGATTGATTTGAATTGTGTGAGTGATTCAATTACTGACTAAACAGGCTATACAAGTTAAAGGGGTTATCCACCATAAGGTGATTTTAGTAATTACCTATCAGACAGTAATAGACATGCTTGGGAAGTATCTGTGCTTGTCTTGGCGCGAAATAGCTGTGTTTTTAGTCCACCCTAACAATTCGTCTTACTCCCTCCAAATACAAGTCTCAGGATCTCTTGTTTGTAAGTGTGAGTTCACTTTTCTCCCTCCCACACATCAGCCACCCCACTCATTGCAGCACACCTGGGACAATTCCCTGCAGCAATGTGGAGAATAAACCCAGCGGTCGCACCACCCATTAAAGCAGACAAGCTCCCTTCCAACACCTGACCAGTGGTGTAATGTCTCGGGTCACATTGCAACCTGGGAAAACCTAAGATGACACCCATTAACATCGGGGCACAGATCACGTAAGAATTGGGAAACCACCATCAAACACAGGTACAGGCACTATATTGTAAACTACACTTATCGTACAGCGCCTGTAGCATAGTCAAATAAAAAATCCTGGAATACCTCTTAAAAGCATCACTGACCTTTATAAAAACTTTTACAGCCTTAGAAAAGTATTGACCCCACTGTGGTGTTTTTTCTACTTTGGTGCATTACAACTTGGAATCAAAATATATGGGCACTTGTACCATTTCATTTAGACAACATATCAAGTAGTATAATAATGCTAAATATTTTTTTATGTAACTTGAATGAAAATTAAGACAATCGACACAAAATTATAATGAGAACAAGTATTTACCTCCACCCCCTGAAAGTCAGTACTTTGTTGAGGCACCTTGGTTGGGAAACACTATCACAGATTCTCAAATAGATTGAAGTCAGAGCTTTGTCTTGGCCAGTCCAGGACATTGAAATGTTTCTCTTTAAATGGTTACTCCACTGGCCAGCGTTCAGAACATTTAGTTCAGAACGCTTTGAGCGCGCTGCAGGGGTCTTTCACGCCCCTTGTGACATCATGCCCCCTCAATGCAAGTCTATGGGAAGGGGTGTGGTGGCAGCCACACCCCCTCCCATAGACTTGAATTGAGGGGGCGTGGCATGACATCACAAGGGGTCACGACCAACCCCTGCAGTGCGCACACAGCTTTCTGAACTAAATGTTCCGAACGCTGGACAGTGAAGTACCACTTTAAACCCATTCAGTGTAAGTTTAGGGTCATTGCCCTGAAGGAAGGTGAACCTATGTCCCAGTCTCAAATGTCTTGCAGACAGAAACAGGTTTTCCTCATAAATTACCCTGAACAGGTTTTCCAGTCCCTGACAATGCAAAGCATCCCTTGCATGTTGCTTGCCTGTGGGAATGGTGTTCTTAGTTGACAGCATTTCCCACATTTCCCTAGTTTCTGTCCCTTTTACTTCAATGTCCTCTTTAGTTGTTACTGTACAAATTGGTTTAAATCCTATTTGTTAAAAAGACAAAATGTTGTTGCGTAATTCAGAACAGAAAATAACAACTTGCTTGGAAAAGCCCACTTATTTTCCATTATATTTTGCTTTATGGGCACAATTCTGCAGCATCAACTGCTTTAGGGACTAAGAAACAAATGCAGTCATAAGGAATTAATGGGTAATTGAATGTGGGCTGGCAGTAAATAGTAATGAACTAATTTTCCACTAGGCAGGAGGAAAAAAAAAATAACCCCATGTGGCACATTAAGACTGACCTGTTTTACTGAGTCTCATGTTATTCCAGCCTATTATATGTTTGAGCAAAAACAATAGCACAGTATGATTTTCCATCCCCAGCTGTCTACAGAGGTTACCGGCAGGCAATTAGTTCACAGCCTCCTGGGGAAGGGCATTTCATTAGTTTTATTTATTTGTTTTTTTACTTTGGAATTATTATTACTGCTTAATTAAACAGTGAGATAGTAAAGCTTAAATTGTCATTTATATGTCATTAAAATGTTGTTTTCTATCTTCCAGGTCACTCTCAGCATATTTGAGTTGGCAACCTCAGCGGGTATCCCATGTGATGTTGACCCCAGTCTTGTGGCAGCCCTGTCAAACATGAAAACAGGTAATAATAAAACTGTTTATGTAAACACTAATCATATCATGTTATTATAGTGTATACATAATGTGCCCAAACTGGTGTTTTGTGTATAGACATCATTAGTAAGGGTGCCAATGTCCTTTTTTCAGTATTTGTAAATAACAAATTGCAAAACCTTAAATAAATGGTCAGGATGTAGTGATACAAATCTATGAATCGGAATACTGAAATAAACACACACTATCATAATTTGCTTTCACCTATAATTAGGTAATAATATAAATCAGAATAACCAGTACAAGCTACTCCAGTATAAAAGTTGGCCAAAAGTCCCATATTTTTGACTTGACTGTTCACAGCTTTAAAAAGAAAAGAAAAAAAAACATTGAAACACATAGCTCTTTTTTTCTTGCATTAGTCATTTGTGTACTAAGTACATATAATACATGGTGGCCAAAAGGATATTAACCCCTTAAGGACCAGGCCATTTTACACCTTAGGACCAGAGCGTTTTTTGAACATCTGACCACTGTCACTTTAAACATTAATAACTCTGGAATGCTTTTACCTATCATTCTGATTCCAAGATTGTTTTTTCATGACATATTCTACTTTATGTTATTGGTAAAATTTTGTCGATACTTGCATCGTTTCTTAGTGAAAAATTCCAAAATTTGATGAAAAAATTGAAAATTTTGCATTTTTCTAACTTTGAAGCTCTCTGCTTGTAAGGAAGATGGATATTCCAAATCATTTTTTTTTATTCACATATACAATATGTCCACTTTATGTTGGCATCATAAAATGTACATGTTTTTACTTTTGGAAGACACCAGAGGGCTTCAAAGTTCAGCAGCAATTTTCCAATTTTTCACAAAATTTCCAAAATCACAATTTTTCAGGGACCAGTTCAGGTTTGAAGTGGATTTGAAGGGTCTTCATATTAGAAATACCCCACAAATGACCCCGTTATAAAAACTGCAGCCCCCAAAGTATTCAAAATGACATTCAGTCAGCATTTTAACCCTTTAGGTGTTTCACAGGAATAGCAGCAAAGTGAAGGAGAAAATTCACAATCTTCATTTTTTACACTCGCATGTTCTTGTAGACCCAATTTTTGAATTTTTACAAGGGGTAAAAGGAGAAAATTTTTACTTATATTTGTAGCCCAAATTCTCTCGAGTAAGCACATACCTCATATGTCTATGTAAAGTGTTCGGCGGGCACAGTAGAGGGCTCAGAAGCGAAGGAGAGACAAGGGGATTTTGGAGAGGACGTTTTTCTGAAATGGTTTTTGGGGGGCATGTTGCATTTAGGAAGCCCCTATGGTGCCAGAACAGGAAAAAAAAAACACATGGCATACCATTTTGGAAACTAGACCCCTTGAGGAACGTAACAAGGAATAAAGTGAGCCTTAATACCCCACATGTGTTTCACGACTTTTGCATATGTAAAAAAATTAAAACAAAATTTCACTAAAATGTGTGTTTCCCCCCAAATTTCACATTTATGCAAGGGTTAATAGCAGAAAATACCCCCCAAAATTTGTAACCCCATCTCTTCTGAGTATGGAGGTACCCCATAAGTTGTCCTGAAGTGCACTATGGGCGAACTACAATGCTCAGAAGAGAAGGAGTCATATTTGGCTTTTTGAGAGCAAATTTTGCTCGGGGGCGTGTCGCATTTAGGAAGCCCCTATGGTGCCAGGACAGCAAAAAATACCCACATGGCATACCATTTTGGAAACTAGACCCCTTGAGGAATGTAACAAGGAATAAAGTGAGCCTTAATACCAGACAGGTGTTTCACGACTTTTGCATATGTAAAAAATGTTTACAAAAATTTCACTAAAATGTGTGTTTCCCCCCAAATTTCACATTTATGCAAGGGTTAATAGCAGAAAATACCCCCCAAAATTTGTAACCCCATCTCTTCTGAGTATGGAGGTACCCCATAAGTTGACCTGAAGTGCACTATGGGTGAACTACAATGCTCAGAAGAGAAGGAGTCATATTTGGCTTTTTGAGAGCAAATTTTGCTCGGGGGGCATGTCACATTTAGGAAGCCCCTATGGTGCCAGGACTGCAAAATAACCCCCACATGGCATACCATTTTGGAAACTAGACCCCTTGAGGAACGTAACAAGGGGTACAGTGAGCATTTACCCCCCACTGGTGTCTGTCAGATCTTTGGAACAGTGGGCTGTACAAATTTTTTTATTTGCACAGCCCACTGTTCCAAAGATCTGTCAGACACCTGTGGGGTGTAAATTCTCACTGCACCCCTCATTACATTCCGTGAGGGGTGTGGTTTCCGAAATGGGGTCACATGTGGGGTTTTGGTTTTTTTGCGTTTGTCAAAACCGCTGTAACAATCAGCCACCCCTGTGCAAATCACCTCAAATGTACATGGCGCACTCTCCCTTCTGGGCCTTGTTGTGCGCCCCCAGAGCACTTTGCGCACACATATGGGGTATCTCCGTAGTCGGGAGAAATTGCATTACAAATTTTGGGGGGCTTTTTTCCCTTTTACCTCTTGTCAAAATGAAAAGTATGGGGCAACACCAGCATGTTAGTGTAAAAAATTTATTTTTTTACACTAACATGCTGGTGTAGACCCCAACTTCACCTTTTCATAAGGGGTGAAAGGAGAAAAAGCCCCCCAAAATTTGTTAGGCTATTTCTCCCGAGTATGGCGATACCCCATATGTGGCCCTAAACTGTTGCCTTGAAATACGACAGGGCTCCAAATTGAGAACGCCATGTGCATTTGAGGCCTGAATTAGGGATTTGCATAGGGGTATTCTACGCCAGTGATTCCCAAACAGGGTGCCTCCAGCTGTTGCAAAACTCCCAGCATGCCTGGACAGTCAACGGCTGTTTTGCAACATCTGGAGGCTCCATTTTGAAAACAGTGGCGTACCAGACGTTTTTCATTTTTATTGGGGAGGGGAGGGGGGCTGTGTAGGGGTATGTGTATATGTAGTGTTTTTTACTTTTTATTTTATTGTGTGTTAGTGTAGTGTAGTGTTTTTAGGGTACAGTCACACGGGCGGGGGATTACATCAAGTTTCCCGCTGCGAGTTTGAGCTGCCGCACAAAATTTGCTACATTGCAAATTTGCAGCCTGATACTCACTGCAAGCCCCCTGCCCATGTGAATATATCCTGTACATTCACGGGGGGGGGGGGGGACCTCCAGCTGTTGCAAAACTACAACTCCCAGCATGCACAGTCTCAGTGCATGCTGGTAGTTATAGTTTTGCAACAGCTGGAGGCACACGGGTTGGGAAACACTGAGTTAGGAAACAGACAATGTTTCCCAACCAGTGTGCCTCCTGTTGTTGCAAAACTACAACTCCCAGCATTCTCAGGCATGCTGGAAGTAGTAGTTCGGCAACATCTTTAGAGCCAGATGTTGCCGAACTACAACTCCCAGCATGCTTGGAGTTGTAGTTTTGCAACATCTGGAGGACTACAGTTTGCAGACCACTAATACAGTGGTTCCCAATCTGTGCCCTTACAGATGTTGCAAAACTACAACTTCCAGTATGCCCAAACTGTCCAGGCATGCTGGGAGTTGTAGTTCTGCAACATCTGAATGGCCAGATGTTACAGAACTACAACTCCCAGCATGCCTGGACAGCAAGGGCATGCTGAGAATGTGTAGTTTTGCAACATCTGGAAGGGCACAGTGGTCTCCAAACTGTGGACCTCCAGATGTTGCAAAACTACAACTCCCAGCATGCCCAGACGCCAAGGGCTGTCTGGGCATGCTGGGAGTTGTAGTATACAGGGTCCCAATACAGCAATGCATGTCGCTTTACGGCGACGTGCATTGCTGTAAAGGGCCCGACCGCGGCTGAAGATCTACTCACCTGTCGCCGCCGCCGCCATCTTCATCGCCGGGATCCGGGTCTTCAGGGACGAGGTAAGTACCGGGGCCGGTCCCCAGCACTCCCCCGTCCCCCGCCGCTTCCTCCGGTCTTCCTCCCGTCCTGTCCGGACTTTCAGGGGCCGGGCAGGACGGGAGGAAGTAACCGCCCCCCCTCCTGCGATTGGTCGGTTAACTAACCGACGGATCGCAGGGTATAGGAGGAGGTGGCAGGCTTGCCTCCTCGCTCCTATACATTAGCATGGTCCTGGCTGTCTGTGACAGCCGGGAGCATGCAAAATTACCGGGCGATCGGGTCCCAGAGACCCGATCAGCCCGGTATCGCCGCAGATCGCAAGGGCGATTTCCTACATGGCTCCCCTCGGCATTTGCCCTGGATGCCTGCTGAAGGATTTCAGCAGGCATCCAGTTCCGATCTCTGCCCGGCGAGCGGCAGGGACCGGAAAAGGCCATGACGTTGTGGGACGTCATTGGTCCTTAAGGCCCAGGGTGCCATGACGTCCCAGGACGTCATTGGTCCTTAAGAGGTTAAAGAGGTTCTCCAGGAATGGAAAAATTGATCTAACTTCTTCCAAAAACCACGCCATATCTTCCTCAGGTTGTGTGTGGTATTACAACTTGGCTCCATTCTGTTTAATGGAACTGAGATGCAATACCACACATAAGCTGAAGACAGGGGTGGTGCTGTTTTTTTAGTAGAAATTACCATTGTCTTTGTTATTGTGGATAACTCCTTTAGGAGCACATAAATATGAGAAATTACCATATCCATGCACATTATTATGAAAAGGTTTTAGAACTTTATACACTATAGAAAGCATGAAGCCAGAGAAAAGAAATAATTGGCATGCTAGTAGTGAGCATCATTCTTGTCATTAATAGGTTTATTGTTTTGAAAGATTTATATTCAATTTGTCTATTAACATTTTGACTGTCCAGTTGACAAACCAAAGGTTATTTATTACTACCCTCCCTTTGCTATCTTTTGACTGTGTGAACCAGTATTATATACATTATGTACATTTTACATACAGCATAGCATACATAACCTAATGTGTGTAAAGAGGAAGGAGTAGACAGTCAAAAAGGCTACAATATTCAACAGTGGGTGGAGGAAAGAGGAAGACCATCAAGGAATGCCCACTGACATTTATAGAACATCTAGACATAGGTACATACAGCATATACATCTTATAAACCATGTTGTTTTCTACACTGGTCATCTTGTGACACAGGTATTATTATCATTAAAGGGGTACTCCCCTGGCCAGCGTTCGGAAATTAATGTTCCGAACACTGTTTTTGCGCTGCAGGGGTCGACCACACCCCTTTTGACATCATGACCATGCCCCCTCAATGCAAGTCTATGGGAGGGGGTGTGGTGCATTGCCCCCTCCCATAGACTTGCTTTGAGGCATTGAGGGGGCGTGACCATGATGTCACAAGGGGGGGATGGCCGACCCTGCAGTGTGAAAACAGCATTCGGAACATTTAATTCCGAACGCTGGCCAGTGGAGTACCCCTTTAATCTATGATAAATTGATACATTGGACAACCTCTTCAAATTGACTTAAAATGTAATATATGATTACCATACAAGTGGAACAGCAGCCAGCGCCTGTTAAAACTTGAGATTTATTGAAATCTTTAAAAATCCATATGGACAGCAGTGAGGGATCAAGGAACAAAGAAGTCCAGGCAAAACTTGGAGAGATACTTCATAACCGTCATGTTTCAGGCTCGATGTGATAGTTTGAGTTACCTAGATTAAAAAGAAAAATATTTTTTACTATACAGTACTGTATGATGATTATGTGAATGACTTACTGCTACTACACATTTCTTTTTAGGTCCTAGCCAACATTTGTCTTTGCCTTTTTTTTTTACAGAAAGCTCATCACTGGAGGAAGAATATAAGTTGGCCTGTCTTCTACAAGTATTTATAGCCATTTCCCTCCCACTCCTAGCTGCCGATTCCCTTTCTGTTTACAACATTCAAAATGATGGTAAGTATAATTCTCAACATAATGGATAAACATGGCATGTCTGAATTGTTTAGTTGTAACAGGCTGGATGTATCTTTTCAAATATGTTGCTTTAAGTGGACTACATTAGTTGTCTGAGAGACAAATCAGTGATTTATTGTTTCTACTTGTTGTTCATGCAATACAATATACTGTATATATAAACCGTAGCAAAAGAATATAAGGGGAGTGCACACCTCGATAGATTTGAATATTCCAGAACCACTATAAGTGGAAGTACTGGCTGTCACAATCAGGGATCCAGCAGCAACTGTAGGTGACACCTGCGGGGTGCACGTCATCCAGATATAGGATCAATAAGTAAACAACACAAGAACGATAGCATGCACTCACCTCTGAAACTGTGTCTAAAGGTCCGAGGGTCCGGGGTCACAGGACAGGATACCGGGATGTGCCGAAGCGTTCAGAGCGCTTTGGCACATCCTGGTATCCTGTCCCGTAACCCCGGACCCATGAACCTTTAGACACAGTCTCCGCGGTGAGTGCATGCTATTGTTCTTGTGTTGTTTACTATACAATATATATGTTACAGGACATCTTGATGGCAGGTAGTGATGCTTAGTAGTGTGCTGAGCTGTGTTGCTCTACCTGGCCTCTTGAGTTTTTGACTGTTGGCTATAGGGGGAGGACAGTAAGAGCCAGATGTTTGCTTGCCGATGATCATGGTAACACCAATGTGAACTATTAGTGTTGAGCGGCATAGGCCATATTCAAATTCGCGAATATTCGCGAATATATGGACGAATATTCGTCATATATTCGCGAATATTCGCATATTCGTAATATTCTCGATTTATTTTCGCATATGTGAAAATTCGCGTATGCAAAAATTAACATACACAAAATTAACATAAGCGAAAATTCGCATATACGAAAATTTGTATATGCACATTTTCGCATATGCGAAAATTCGCACACCTGTCTCACACAGTAGTATTAGAGCCTTCTTTACACCACACAAGCTGGAAGCAGAGAGGGATGATCACTGTGATGTGTACTGTGAAGAAAGAAAAAAAAAACGCATATTCGTAATTACGAATATATAGTGCTATATTCGCGAATATTTGCGAATTCGCGAATAAAATTTGCATTGCGAATATTCGCGAGCAACACTATGAACTATGCCAGTATGCGGAGTATGAGGAGGCACGGCACAGTCCTGATAGGCCTTGGGGGGACCAGGCACAGGAGGAGACACTGAGGCCCGACAGACGGGACTGGGAGCAGACGTGAGGCATTTCTTGCGGCAAGCAGAACCCCAATTCTTGATCTCCCCAGTGGTCCAGTCAAGGGTGGGAGAATGATGCTGGAGCCAAGGCAGACCGAGGAGGACTTCAGAGGTGCAGTTGGGAAGGACGAAAAATTCTATTTTCTCGTGATGCAGTCCAATGCTCATAGGCAAGGGCTCTGTGCGGTAACGCACAGTGCAGTCCAACTTCACTCCGTTGACCGAAGAAATGTAGAGCGGTTTGATGAGACGGGTCACCGGGATGCAGAACTTATTCACCAAAGAGGCCAGAATAAAATTTCCAGAAGAACCAGAGTCCAAGAAGGCCGCGGCTGAGAAGGAGGAGTTGGCAGAAGGAGAAATCTGCACGGGCACAGTGAGACGTGGAGAAGCAGACTTCGTACCAAGAGACGCCACACCCACGTGAGCGTTTCCCAGACGTGGAGGGTGAATAGGGCAATCCACCAAGAAGTGTTCGGTACTAGCACAGTACAGACATAAATTTTTGTCCCTATGGCGAGTCCTCTCTTCATGGGTCAGGCGAGACCGATCCACTTGCATAGCCTCCTCGGCGGGAGGCACAGGGGTAGATTGCAAAGGATACTGTGAGAGTGGTGCCCAGAGATCAAGGTCTTTTTCCTGGCGGAGCTCCTGGTGTCTTTCAGAAAAACGCATGGCAATGCGGGTGGCCAAATGGATAAGTTCTTGCAGGTTGGCAGGAATCTCTCGTGCGGCCAGCACATCCTTGATGTTACTGGATAGGCCTTTTTTAAAGGTCGCGCAGAGAGCCTCGTTATTCCACGATAATTTGGAAGCAAGAGTACGAAATTGGATGGCGTACTCGCCTACTGAAGAATTACCCTGGACCAGGTTCAGCAGGGCAGTCTCGGCAGAAGAAGCTCGGGCTGGTTCCTCGAAGACACTACGGACTTCAGCGAAGAAGGACTGGACTGTGGCTGTGGCAGGATCATTGCGGTCCCAGAGCGGTGTAGCCCAAGACAAGGCCTTTCCAGACAGAAGACTCACTACGAACGCCACCTTAGACCATTCTGTAGGAAATTGGTCCGACAACATCTCCATATGTAGGGAACATTGAGACAAGAAGCCACGGCAGAGTCTAGAGTCCCCATCAAATTTGTCCGGCAGGGACAAGCGGAGGCTAGGAGCGGACACTCGCTGCGGAGGAGGTGCAGGAGCTGGCGGAGGAGATGGTTGCTGCTGTAGCAGTGGCAGAAGTTGCTGTAACGTGGCGGTCAACTGCGACAGCTGCTGTCCTTGTTGGGCAATTTGCTGCGATTGCTGGGCGACCACCGTGGGTAGGTCAGCGAGACTTGGCAGCGGCACCTCAGCGGGATCCATGGCCGGATCTACTGTTAGGATTCGGCTAGCTGGATGTGGATCCTCTGTGTCAGCGAGGGATTGGCGTGGACCGTTTCGGTGGACCGGTTCTAGGGTTGCTACTGGTTTTCACCAGAGCCCGCCGCAAAGCGGGATGGTCTTGCTGCGGCGGTAGCAACCAGGTCGTATCCACCGGCAACGGCTCAACCTCGCTGACTGCTGAGAAAGCGTGGGACAGAAGGACTAGGCAGAGGCAAGGTCAGACGTAGCAGAAGGTCGGGGCAGGCGGCAAGGTTCGTAGTCAATGAGGATAGCAGGAGATCTGGAACACTGGCTTTGGACAACACTAAACGCTTTCACTGGCACAAGGCAACAAGATCCGGCAAGGAAGTGCAGGGGAAGTGAGGTAATATGGACAGGGAACAGGTGGAAGCTAATTAGGCTGATTGGGCCAGGCACCAATCACTGGTGCACTGGCCCTTTAAATCTTAGAGAGCTGGCGCGCGTGCGCCCTAGAGAGCGGAGCCGCGCGCGCCAGAACATGACAGCCGGGGACCGTGACGGGTAAGTGACATGGGATGCGATTCGCGAGCGGGCGCGTCCCGCTATGCGAATCGCATCCCCGCCGGCAATGTCAGTGCAGCGCTCCCGGTCAGCGGGTCTGACCGGGGCGCTGCAGAGAGAGAGATGCCGTGAGCGCTCCGGGGAGGAGCAGGGACCCTGAGCGCTCGGCGTAACAATGAGCTAGGGAGACACATGTCACTCATTTTTAAACCATGATTACTCTGAAATGCCTGAGAATATCAGAGTAAATCATAGTGTGCTGGAATTGTGGTTCCTGCACCAGTTTTATGCTGTCTGCTGTTTTGGCAGCATAAACATGATGTAGTAACAGCACCTACTTGTTTGTATTCTAACTACCATGTCTTAGTATTGTAACCATCAGTTCTTGCTTCTGTATGTGAAAAACAAAGTCTGAACTGAAATTGGTCTGCTACTGTCTTATTTAAAGGGGAACTGTCTAAGAACCTAATTTTACATGCCCAAAGCTCAGCTCTGTAATGTGTCTAAAGATATTTAAAAAAAAATTAAAATTACCTACTGCTTCAAGTTTTTTTGTTAAATAAATTGTTTAAGAGTTTTGTTTTTTTGTTTTGTATGTATATATTGTTACGCCGAGCGCTCCGGGTCCCCGCTCCTCCCCGGAGCGCTCACAGCGTTCTCTTATTCACAGCGCCCCAGTCAGACCTGCCGACCGGGTGCGCTGCGATAATGTTCCCAGCCGTGATGCGGTTCTCGATGCGGGACGCGCCCGCTCGCGATGCGCATCTCGATTCCCTTACCAGACCCGTTCCCCCTCTGTGCTCTCCAGGCGCGCGCGGCCCCGCTCCTTAGGGCGTGCGCGCGCCGGGTCTTTGCGATTTAAAGGGCCGGTGCGCCACTGATTGGCGCATCAGGTTTTAATCAGTACCTTCACCTGTGCACTTCCCTACTTATACCTCACTTCCCCTGCACTCCCTCGCCGGATCTTGTTGCCATTGTGCCAGTGAAAGCGTTTCCTTGTGTGTTCCTAGCCTGTGTTCCAGACCTCCTGCCGTTGCCCCTGACTACGATCCTTGCTGTCTGCCCTGACCTTCTGCTACGTCCGACCTTGCTCTTGTCTACTCCCTTGTACCGCGCTTATCTCAGCAGTCAGAGAGGTTGAGCCGTTGCCGGTGGATACGACCTGGTTGCTACCGCCGCTGCAAGACCATCCCGCTTTGCGGCGGGCTCTGGTGAATACCAGTAGCAACTTAGAACCGGTCCACCGACACGGTCCACGCCAATCCCTCTCTGGCCCAGAGGATCCACCTCCAGCCAGCCGAATCGTGACATATATATATATTTTTTTTTTTCTCAAATTTTACTATCTATATTCTAAAATATTGTTGACATCTCAGTTTTTATCCTGGCCACATAGCCTAAAACTAAGCTGAGACTTTCTGTTCTGACTGTGATTATAAAGAGGAGGCTACTGGAAAGTGATCTTACAGATTGCAGTGAAAGGTGACACCAAGAGACAAATAAGACAATAGCAGCTCAGCCTCACCCCTCCGCTGTAGAATGAGCTCTGTATAGGTCACAGAGCATGCTTAGAAACCTGTCCCAATGAAAAGGGTCTAGGGATGTTTTGTGTTTATGTCAATGGAGCTTGCTGTAAAGTATATCCTTATCCCTGTTTAAACAACTTATGCAAGATGGCAGACCCATAATCTATATACTGTATATAAAGCTCAATTTATGTGTGTATTTTCTAGCATAACTTTCAAACGACTGGAGATATTTCAATGGAACTTGGTACACATGTTACTTATATGTCAACTAAAGTTAGTAGAGGTAAATCAACCCTAATTCACCCCCTTATGTGAAAGCGTTTTTTTCTTTGAAGTCCCATGCAAGTCTCTGAGATTTCCAGCACATCTCGTCACTTAAAGGGGTATTCCGGGCCAAAACTTTTTTTTATATATATCAACTGGCTCTAGAAAGTTAAACAGATTTGTAAATTACTTCTATTAAGAAATCTTAATCCTTCCAATAGTTATTAGCTTCTGAAGTTGAGTTGCTGTTTTCTGTCTAACTGCTTTCTGATGACTTACGTCCCAGGAGCTGTGCAGCTCCTATGGGGATATTTTCCCATCATGCACAGCTCCCGGGAAGTGACATCATCATTGAGCAGTTAGACAGAAAACTTCAGAAGCTAATAACTATTGGAAGGATTAAGATTTTTTAATAGAAGTCATTTACAAATCTGTTTAACTTTCCGGAGCCAGTTGATATATAAAAAAAGTTTTTGCCTGGAATACCCCTTTAAGTTGCAGAGTGTGCAAAGGACTAAGGTTGAGATATGAGTTCAGGATATGAGGATGGGATATGAGTACAAGAGCATCATTGTCCCATGTATTTTAGTTATGATATACAAGGTACTGTGCTAGTAATGTACTAAAATAAAATTTAGAAATCACAATCATAAAATAGAAAGAGATTTAAAAAAAACAACAACATGTTTCAGTACTTGGCTCTAATGAGTAAGATGAATCTAGGCAACTTCATTAATGTCTATTTTATGCTAAAGCTTCATAGATGACATATGGTATAGTAGTCACTGTCAAAGCAAAATAAATACCAATGAAGCTGTTCTTACCTTTGCAGGTTATAATAACAATATTCATTGCCTGGCCAAGGCAATCATTCAAGTATCTGCTGCCTTTTTTACTATCTACCACAAGAACATTGAGATCCATCTTAAGGAATTCTTGCTGGTAAGTAGCATAGTTTCTGATGGCAAGCTGATGAGGATGACATTATCATTTACTTTATTTGGTCTTCTAGGGGAGTATGTTCTCGAATTGATAATCACCTAATCACCTATAGAGGAGGGTGAGGGGTCCAAACAAAAATATCCAACAAACCCCTGGCCCGTATCCCTGAGTGACTAACTCCCCTCTTTTAAATGCCCCCTAAAATACAACTTTTATTGGTACACATAAAAGAAAAAAATCCCCAAATGTGAATATAAAATTGTGCCACAACAGTGCAGCAAAGAGATTAATCATATGTCAGCAAGGAGCTCTTGTCTGCTCATGTACTGTATGAATGGTGCTGCAGTACACCGATAATAGGCACTATTGCGGCGTGCAGTTTAAAATACTACTTTACAGCCACCCTCGACATGTTTCACTGTAACAACAGCGTTGTCAAGAGGAAAATGTGGCTAGTGTGGCGTGGGGACAGCGTGCTGCGGCTGACCATTCATTCCCTGATGTGGGGACTGCGGGGTGAGAAGCTGACAGTGCGCCCATGGGGGGAATCGTGATAGCGCTGCGGCTGACATGTTACTAATTCTACCGCCATAGGGACTGTGCGCCCACGGGCACACAGTCCCCATGGCGGGGAAGGGGTTACGTATCAGCCGCAGCGCTGATACAGGGTATTCAGTACCAGACATCCATCCTCCCGCTGTCATCTTGTACTGTGCGAAAAAGGAAGGGAGATAATTAGTATTTATTACGGGGGGGGGGGGGATTAAAAGGGGCAAAACCACAGCAACGCCTGCAGCACGGACATCTTGTCCACAACAGTGAACAAACATGGCCGACAATCAAAAGCAACCAGAAAAACGACTGAACTGCCGTCACAGAAAAGAGTTCAGTAACAAACAGACATGCTGTGGACAGATGTATAACGGGAATTACAAAAGTGCTCAACTCGCTACAAACACGCTAGATAACCATAAAGCTGTGGTACAGGAGTACCCCTTTAAGTTTTAGGGGGGGATTATCAAAAAGGGTCTTAGTGACCCTGGGCTTGCCCCTGGGCCAAAGGTGATTTTTAGGACTCTAAACTACAACCATGTTGAACAGCACTTAAAATTGTCCCAACTTGAAGACATGCATTAAGAAATTCATGTATGATTTGACCACTTCAAATTTAATGTGAGACATTTATGGAATATATGGAAACTATAAACTGTCAAATGAATTGAAATTTGGAGGAGTCTGTTCAATTGCCATATAATGGGGCAAAAAAGTATTTAGTCAGCCACCAATTGTGCAAGTTTTAACAATTTAAGGACCCAGCCCAAATATACCTTAAGGACCCAGACATTTTTTAAACATCTGACCACTGTCACTTCAAGCATTAATAACTCTGGGATGCTTTTACCTTTCATTCTGATTCCGAGATTGTTTTTTCATGACATATTCTACTTTATGATAAAGGTCAAATTTTGTCGATACTTGTATCAATTCTTGGTGAAAAATTCCAAAATTTGATGAAAAAATTGAAAATTTTTCATTTTTTTTAAACTTTGAAGCTCTCTGCTTATAAGGAAAATGGATATTTCAAATAAATTATACATTGATTCACATACACAATATGTCTACTTAATGTTTGCATCATAAAGTTGACATGTTTTTACTTTTGGGAAACATTAGAGGGCTTCAAAGTTCAGCAGCAATTTTTCAATTTTTCACGAAATTTTCAAAATCGGAATTTTTCAGGGACCAGTTCAGTTTGAAGTGGATTTGAAGGGCCTTCATATTAGAAATACCCCACAAATGACCCAATTATAAAAACTGCACCCTTAAAAGTATCCAAAATGACATTCAGTAAGTGTGTTAACCCTTTAGGTGTTTCACAGGAATAGCAGCAAAGTGAAGGAGAAAATTCAAAATCTTCATTTTTTACACTCGCATGTTCTTGTAGACCCAGTTTTTGAATTTTTACAAGTGGTAATAGGAGAACAAGCCCCCCACAATTTGTAACCCAATATCTCTCGAGTAAGGAAATACCTCATATGTGTATGTCAAGTGTTCAGCGGGCGCAGTAGAAGGCTCAGAAGGGAAGGAGCAACAATGGGATTTTGGAGAGTGAATTTTGCTGAAATGGTTTTTTGGGGGCATGTCAAATTTAGAAAGCCCCTATGGTGCCAGAACAGCAGAAAACCCCATATGGCATACAATTTCGGAAACTACACCGCTCAAGGCA